>NC_083480.1:16125103-16130103 GCF_030014155.1 Tachysurus vachellii | reverse complement strand
GAAGGTTATAGATTAACTTTAAACTATTATATATTAGCTTCAGAAGGTTATAGTTAAGATTCACTATAGATTAGCTTCAGAAGGTTATAGTTAAGATTCACTGTAGATTAGCTTCAGAAGGTTATGGATTATTTTAAGGTTATAGCTTATCTTCAGAAGATTATAGGTTAGCTTTCAAAGGTTATATATTAGCTTTAAACGATTATATATTAGCTTCAGAAGGTTATAGTTAAGATTCACTATAGATTCACTTCAGAAAGTTATAGATTAGCTTCAGAAAGTTATAGATTAGCTTCACTATAGATTAGCTTCACTATATGCTAACTTTAGAAGATTATAGATTAGCTCCAGAAGATTATAGAATAGCTTTAGAAGGTTACAGATTAGCTTCAGAAGGTTATAGTTTAGCTTCAGAAGGTTATAGAATAGCATCAGAAGATTTCAGATAACTGTCAAAAGATTGTAGATTAGCTTCAGGAGGTTATAGATTAGCATCACTATAGATTATCTTCACTATGCTAGCTTCAGAAGGTTATAGATTAGCTTCAACAGTTTACAGATCATAAGGAACTTGTGCATTACTCTGAGCTCTTCTGATCAGTCCACCAGCAGCACTGACACTCTGATGATTAATGAGAGTAATTAGAGAACGCTAACACGGCTGGCTGTGAGAAGCAATAAGCTCACGATGCTATCATTTAGCTGTTAGCGTTATGCTGGTGCCTGCTGACTTTTACTCATTATTAGCAAAGCTGATGTTATGACTGAGTTCTCTGTGAATCAGTAGCTAATATCTGAAAATCCCTTTTTATTCCAGTCCTCTCTCTCTCTCTCTCTCTCTCTCTCTCTCTCTCGCTCTCTCTGATCTCTCTCTCTCTCTCTCTTTCTCTTTGTCTCTCTCCCTGATCTCTCTCTCTCTCTGATCTCTCTCTCTCTCTCTCTCTCCCTCTGCCAGTGACTCTGTATACTCCCCCTTTTAATTTTTTGGCTTTTTCACTCTTTCTCTCTGTCACTTGTATGTCTTTTATTCTCTCTCTCTCTCTCTCTCTCTCTCTCTCTCTCTCTCTCTCTCTCTCTCTCTCTTTCTCTGATCTCTCTCCCTTTCTCTCTGATCTCTCTCTCTCTCTCTCTCTCTCTCTCTCTCTCTCTCTCTTTCTCTCTCTGATCTCTCTCGCTCTCTCTCTTTCTCTGATCTCTCCCTTTCTCTCTGATCTCTCTCTCTCTCTCTCTCTCTCTCTCTGTTTCTCTCTCTTTCTTTCTGTCTCACTCTGTACCTCTATTTCTATAACCCTCTCTCCTTATGAAATGTGTGTATATCTGACCCCATACTTCCTGTTTCTGTCTCATCCCCGTCTTCTTCTGATGGCTGCAGAATGGATGACGCAGAGGCCTGTTTTATTCTGAGCAACCGGTTCGAAGTGGATCGTCTCGCTGCTGTACGTTCCTCTAAATTCTCTCTCTCTTTCCCCTCTCTCATAATCCCTTCTTCCCTATCTATTAGTTAGCATTAATACACTCTTCTTTTCTATTTTGCTGTCCATCATCTCTTAATTTCTTCATTCTTTCATTTATTATTGCTACAACTGCTAAAATTTCATCTCTCTCTCTCTCTCTCTCTCTCTCTCTCTCTCTCACTATCTCTCAGGATCACCAGACTATTCTCCGCGCCTGGGCAGTGAAGGATTTTGCCCCAAACTGTCCTCTCTATGTCCAGATTCTCAAACCTGAGAACAAGTTCCACGTCAAATTTGCAGGTCAGAGCCCGGTATCTTATTAAAGGTGTGTGTGTGTTTGTGTTTGTGTTTGTGTTTGTGTGTGTGTCTGTGTGTGTGTGTGTGTGTGTGTGTGTGTGTGTGTGTGTGAGAAAAGCTGGACTTTCAGGCTTGTATAATATTTTTTTTTCCTTGTTTGTGATTTGTTGTCTTTTTTAAAAATGAATAAATATTTATAAATCACAGCTTTACAAAGAAAAAGATCTATAATTTTGCTCTAACGACATGGAGCGGCGATTCTTTGCGTCACGGAGCAATCTGTCTTTAAAGACACGGTGGAACTGGACAGCAAAGTGCAACCTGAAGCGTCTCTCTCACACACACACGGATGCTCACGACACCATTTTATTTCCACCGTATTATTTCCAGTTGACGGACGACAGACTTAAGTGCGAGAGGAATTCCGTTAGGAATGAGCGGGAATGGGAACAATCTTGAGCGCGCTTCTACACTTCAGGCGGAGTGATATGATATGAAAATGGAAGATCAGATCACATCACACTTTATGATAAGAAAACACTTTACTAATCCCAGTGGGGAAAATCCAGAGTTACAGCATCACAGCAGAAGAATCAAATCTGAGCAAAGAAATATAGTGTAGTTTCAGGATTTTAGGTATCTTTAACTTTCAGGCTTGTGCCATGTTTGTTTTAATGCATTAATTGAGTACAGATTGAACGATATGATCTATAATTCTGAACTAAAAGTCATTTATTCTTTGATAAAACCGACTTACGGGACATTTTCATTCAGTATAAATAAACGTCTGATGTTGTGTCTGAGAGTCTGATCTAAAATAAATCAGGACTCTGTTGTTCTCTCAGTGTGTTTTAGACGTGTGTTTGTCCCTCTGTTGATGATCTTACACTGAATTTTAGTGTTAAAGAGAAATCTGAGCTGCTTTTTTAGCTTCTGTTTTTGATCTCTCTTTTCCTTTAATTTTCTTTTCCTTTAATTTTCTTTTCCTTTCCTTTCCTTTCCGTTTCTGTTTCTGTTTCCGTTTCCTCTTTCCTTTCTTTTCCTTTCCATTCCATTCTATTCCTTTCCTTTCCTTTTGCCTTTCCTTTTTATTTCCATTACCTCTTTTATTTCCTTTCCTTTCCTTTCCTTTCCTTTTCCCTTTCCTTTCCTTTCCTTTCCTTTTCTTTTCAGTTTCCTCTTTCCTTTCCTTTATTTTCTTTTTCTTTTCTGTTTCAGTTTCCATTTTTTTTCTTTCTTTCATTTTCTTCCCTTTCCTTTACATTTCCGTTTCCTCTTTCATTTCCTTTCCTGTCCTTTCCTTTCCTTTCTTTTCCGTTTCCTCTTTCCTTTCATTTCCTTTCCTTTCCTTACCCTTATAGTTTATTTGTAACATTTCTATGAATATACAAATTCTAGTATTCGAGAAATCCTGATGAAACTCTACAAATTCTTAGAGTCCTGAGTGTCTACTTTCATATGAGCTTCATATTACAGTTTTTTACAATCACTATGACAGTTTTGTCAATACATTTAACAAGTTTTCTAAACTCTTAACGCACCAACACACCTAAAACACACAATTGGCAAAACGGTTAATTTCATGCTCAAAATCACACATTGTAAACTAAACACAATACACTTTGTCTAACAAAACACTGCAAACATGTTTTAACATCAAACCATTATTCAAAACACTAACACACGTTCTCTTCCAACAGGAACATTTAGTCAATCATAACACAATGACAAAAAGACACTATCATCAGCTGAAATGACAGAAACTGCATTATTTTATGTTTCAGTTCTGCCCTTATACAATAGACAGTATATTGTATTGATCATAGGTCGTGTTTTGCACTGTAGTTTCTTTTGAAGCCTCTCTATATTTTTGTTTTGTTGGGTTTAGTAAATGCATGCGTTTTGTTTCTTTTACTGCAGACATTCAATACAAAAAAAAACCGAATGACCGTCTCAGAGTAGCTTTATAAAATGTACAGTTTACGTACAGACACAGATTTGCTGCAGTAAAAACTTTATTTGCAAAAGGACATTACTGCGAGATATACAAACAGAAAAAGCACCGGAATTGTAATAAAAAAAAAATAAAGTAATCTTCTAATCTGCTCGGGCTTCTACATTTGGCCACATGTTCTCATCCACATCACACCTGATATCTTCTCTGGCAAGGCATCATGGGAAGAATCTTTTGACATGGCTTATCCACCCCTGGCCGTGTTCAGCTGTGATGTCTTGACATGCAGCATCCATTGCATCCAGGAGGGACATTTAGTCATGTGGACGATGGTCAAAAACCTTCCATCTCCAGGCTGAGAAAAAAAAAACTCCTCAATGGGGTTGAGGAAAGGGGAGTAAGGGGCAAGAAAATGGGACATCATCCTTGGACGGGCATCAAACCAGGCTGTGACTGCACGGGAATGGTGGAATGCCACATTGTCCCATGTGATAACATATATTGGCAAGTGCTCTCCCACCTGGTCCCCTTTCTACCTCTGGCACCAAACTTTTGTGCAGGTATTCTAAAAACAGGAGAAGGCGGTCGGTGTTGTAGGGGCCAATCTCATATTTATGCAGGAGTGCACTGTTGTTGGAGATTGCGGTGCACATAGTGATGTTGGCTCCTCTGTGGCCCTTTTGCCAATTACGTTTCTCCCACGGCGACACCTTTTCGCCAAGTTGAAGCCAGCTTCGTCAACATAGATAATTTCATGTGGGACTTGATTGGCCTCCAACTCCATGACTCTCTGAAAGTAATTAGACACAGTGTATGTAAATGCTGTGCTGTACTGTATATCTACTGTATGTTCTAAGGTGCTCCAGGTTTATAGAGTATAACCTTACCTGGACGTATTGGTGACGGAGTTCTTTGATGTGCTCACTGTTCCTTTCAAAAGGAACTTTGTATAGTTGTTTCATTCGGACTCTGTGTTTAGCTAGAGTCTGAGAAATGGATGTCATGCTGATTGCTGCGATGTTCCCAAAGACAAGCTTGTCCTCTACAACTCTGGACTGAATGTCCTTCAGTTTTATTTCATTTACAGCAATCACCATGTTGATGATAGCAAGTTCCTGTTCTTCATTCAGGAGCTTTCCTCTGCCCCCTGAGGGAGAATCTTCAGAGACATTGAATCCTTAGAGACAAAATACAGTTACATATTAGAGCCCAGAGGCATACAGTCACTCTAATACAGTAAATGGTCAAATTATTTACACTTTACTGTAGGAGAAACAATATCCTACCTGTTGGTT
>NC_083480.1:16067603-16115103 GCF_030014155.1 Tachysurus vachellii | reverse complement strand
TTGCATGTTTTATATTTTTTTTGTTGTTGTTGTTTGAACTGTACAAAATGGATGTCTCCTGGGGAGTTAAAAAAAAACTGACAGTGTTTCCATGTTTCAGTGTATTAGATGTTTGTTTTTTATGTATGTAGTTCATTGTGTTTTGTTTGTCGCTGCAGCTGATAATTGAGTCGTGCATCAGAGGTAAATGACAAAAACATGTTACTTGCAGGTTCGGAGAGAAAACGATGGACTGTGTCACTCTCAATTAGACAGACAGGAGAGGACAGGGGGAAAAAAAGGATGTAGAGAAGGACGTCCTCTTATCCTTTATCTCTGTGTGTGTGTGTGTGTGTGTTTCTTAATAAACCGCTGCACCCTGAGGCTTTGCTTTTTCCACAGAAATAATAGGAAACCACCCAGAATGATGACCAAAAAAAAAAAAAACAGCGTACCAGAAACAGATTTGGTCATAAAGACCAAATGAGTCACGATTCACTCGTTTCAGGGGAAAAACAGGCCAGGAAATGAGGCGAGCCTTAATTTTTACTCCTTTAGCTTCTTTGGGGTGGTGGAGTAATGAAACCTGAATGTGTAAATATAATTATTATTATCGTTGGTGCACATTTACTTCATATTTAAAGAAGGTGAAAAATAGAAATCAAAATAAAATAGTAATTACAGATTATTGCATAATAGTCGGGGGCACGGTGGCTTAGTGGTTAGCACGTTCGCCTCACACCTCCAGGGTTGGGGGCTCGATTCCCGCCTCCACCTTGTGTGTGTGGAGTTTGCATGTTCTCCCCGTGCCTCGGGGGTTTCCTCCGGGTACTCCGGTTTCCTCCCCCGGTCCAAAGACATGCATGGTAGATTGATTGGCATCTCTGGAATATTGTCGATAGTGTGTGATTGCGTGAGTGAATAAGAGTGTGTGTGTGCCCTGCGATGGGTTGGCACTCCGTCCAGGGTGTATCCTGCCTTGATGCCCGATGACGCCTGAGATAGGCACAGGCTCCCCGTGACCTGAGGTAGTTCGGATAAGCAGTAGAAGGTGAATGAATGAATGCACAATAGTCTAACACAGGGGTTTGTTTTTAGGGTATGAAAGTGAAACGGAATGTAAAGGTACTCAGAAATATATATACACACATACTGAGGTCTGCAGAGAATGTAAACCTCTGGGTTTTGTGTATATTTATTTGTCGCATGAAGAAAATGTGCATTATGACCTGTTCATTGGGTGAGTCGTTACCATGGAAACCATGATATAAAGTAGCAGAATTGCGGCATTATTACTGTACGAACCTGTGATTGTCAGCCGAACTCCTGAAACTAAATCTCAGTTTTGTTTTTGTTTTGTTTTTTCTTTATAAAGTGTTTTATGGCGTTTTGAGTGCTTCCGCTCTCCTTGTGTGCTCTGGCTTTATTGTGGAGCTTTAAGGAGTCGATATTACTGTGAAATCCAAACAATAAATATCGACGTGAAGCTTTCAAAACAGATAACGACGTGTTACTGACTTCGGAGATTAAAGCCGCGTCGAACCGCTGAACGTAGAGATCTATTTTCTCTCTTTTATTCTTTTCCTTCTCGTCTCCTTCCTCTGAATCCTTGAATGAACCGTTTCATGGCGGCGAGTTACAGCGTGAACGGCTGAAATCTTACAGAGAAAAAAAAACCTTATTCAAACGATTCTGTCTGCATGTGAATTTTTTTTTTCTTGGTTTTATGTCAAATGATATTTTGATCTTCAGGACACCTTCTTTGAAGACAACGCACATTTAATATTTCATTTAATACATTTAACTCCTAGCTCTGGGTTGACTGAGAAATGTTGGTGCTGCAGGCAAGAAAGCATTACGGAATTAATTTATGATTTATTGAGTGTCATCATTTATTCGGTAATATTTAAAGCATTGGGACGCAGGGATGTTGCCTGTCTGACTGAATCGACACACAGAATGTGGACTGGACTGAAATACTCACTCATTAAAATATAACAGCATACAGGATCATTTCAGGCAGTAAAAATTGTACAGATGGAGGGAGAATTGTACTGAATCCTGACACTTTAATACAATAAACCAGGAGATTTACATTTACGTTCACAGCGTTTAATAGTCGTCGTTATCCAGAGCGACTCACAAAAGCGCTACATGGTCTAATGAAAAACATATATTTATGCTAGTACAAATACGCCATGAGATAAGAATACTATAAAACTGTGTGGAATAAAACACTTATTAGAGGCATGCTGTTATACATAAGTCATAAAGAGTTTAAGAATCTATGAATCTTATCTTCAGAGTGATTCAGGGCCTCAGATCGCAGAGCGACTCTGAACAAGGAAAATACAACGACGTTTACCTCAGAGAGGAGGCGGGGCTTAAGCTGTTGCTAGGTGACACATTCTTTTGAAGACTGTGATCGGTTGTTCAATTTACAAATAGATGTGCTTTTAAAATCTGCTCCATTAAAAACCTTCACTTTGTCTCTACGTTCAGATATTTGAGTCTGTATCGTGTAGGGATTACGTTGGTGACCGATCGTATTAGAGATGTTCTAACATCTGTATGTTATAAACAGATGTTAGAACTATTTCTTAGTAACTAGTTACCGTTACTAGTTACTTCATTCAAAAAGTAACTCAATTACTTTGTTGATTACTTATACCAAAAAGTAATGCGTTACTGTTAAAAGTAACTTTTAGTTTTATGCATTATGGTCTATACCTGGGGCGGTTCTAGAGGCGGGGCCACAGGGGCCCTGGCCCCTGCTGAAATCTGATTGGCTCCTGATTGGCCCCCGTTACATCAATCGTCGACGAGAAACCGTGACATATGCCAACACCTGTTGGCATTTGAAACAGGAACGACTGCAGAAATGTATTTGCACTGTACTGAATAAATTATTTTGTGTGCTTGAATGTACCCTGTACTTGGCCCCTGAATGTAACATGTGGCCCCTTAATGGCCCCTGTTACAGAAAAATCCTAGAACCGCCTCTGGTCTATACAAACACAAAACTGTTTGTTGATCTGTCCCTGGCTAACAGTTCGGTTAAAATCTAGCCGCTGGTGTTTGGCTGGAGGGGCTTGACTCACTTCGAGTGTGTCGACTCACCGACACCGTGTTAGCTTCTAGCTTCGTCGTGGCATGTAGTTTCTGGAGGTGCTTCGACAGATTGGAGTTGCTGTTTATCGGACCTTCGAACAAGAAAGACACAGCTTACGTTTGACTAAAAGGTTTTTGTCTTTATGCTCAACTAAAGTGCAATAATGAGCATATTTCCATTTTGAGAAACGGAATAAACGGAAACACGCCACAGTGCGACGTCTTCGTGTTTACAGCGGTTAGCATCCACCAATCCTACAATGCGTCGCTGCTGTAAACAGGTTAGTCTGTAGGCTACACTTCAGCCTAAATGAATTCATTTAAAAAAGTAACAGACAAACGTACCATATGGTAACGGTAACGGAGTTAATTTATTTAAAAAGTAATGCGTTAGAGTATTAGTTACTGTCAAAAGTAACTGCTTTACAGTAACGCGTTATTGCCCAACACTGGTTATAAATGTAATATAAATGTAAATGTAAACATCTCCGACACAGAGCAGAAATGTTAGAGACAAATGATCATTTCTGCCGCTATGGCATTTTCTAATCTGATAAAGAAACTCTTAATCCTCTTAAACGTCCTCCTCACTACTCCTAACACTTTTTAACCTTATGAGCTCTTTTAAGTGTTAAGATGCTTTATGAAGAACTTTTATGTTATCTAGGAGCTTCACGTTTTTGACTTGACTTTAATTTAAAATCTAAAAAAGATTTTTTTTATTCTTAGAAATTTTTATCCTTATTATTTTACTGTAACATTCCTACATAAGAATCTATAGTGCTGGACCTGAGTCACCCTTCCAGCTCCTTTTTACAATTTTACACTCCATCACTCTTCGTGACCAGTTAGTAAAGGAGAAAAAAAACAGAGCATAAGTCAGGCGGTTGTGTGGAATTAGTGCTTGCTTCAAGGCTAAAGTGTTTGTGTTGAGGTACAGTAGATCTTCAGTCTTTTTTTTTTCTCAACCAAAGAACAGCCTTGATGCAGATCCTCATGAAAGATGAGTGCACTTGCATTTATGGGATTTAGCAGATGCTCATCTCCAGAGCAACTTCATTTTATTTCACTTATACAACTGAGGGTTTAGGGCCTAACTCAATGACCCAGGAGAAGAAGCTTGGCTACTGGAGGGATTTGAACTTATGACCTTCAAAGTAGTAGTTCAAGGTCTTAATCTCTGACCTAAGAGTCCAGTTTCAGTGGTAGCTCACGTTTGGTGGCATGTGCTTAATGCATACAGTGAGTGCCTTTAGGTGTGTCTAGGTATATTATGGTTAAGTAAGAAGCATCAGTTGAAGGAAACTGATGCAGGGATCTAAGGGCATGCAGGGGAATATCTGCCATGAACGAGATGATGATGGTCTGAGGGATCCTCAGAATGATGAAGAGACAGGGTTCAGTGTTAACCCCAGGGAAAGTAGGAGCAGTGTGAAACCTCTAACTACATAAACCCAGGATCCCAGGATTGTGAAAGCTCTGAGAATATCTGACCAGTGAACTTTATTCATTCATTCATCTTCTACCGCTTATCCGAACTACCTCGGGTCACGGGGAGCCTGTGCCTATCTCAGGAATCATCGGGCATCAAGGCAGGATACACCCTGTACGGAGTGCCAACCCATCGCAGGGCACACACACTCTCATTCACTTACGCAATCACACACTACGGACAATTTTCCAGAGACGCCAATCAACCTACCATGCATGTCTTTGGACCGGGGGAGGAAACCAGAGTACCCGGAGGAAACCCCCGAGGCACGGGGAGAACATGCAAACTCCACACACACAAGACGGAGGTGGGAATCGAACCCCCAACCCTGGAGGTGTGAGGCGAACGTGCTAACCACTAAGCCACCGTGCCCCCCATCCCCCCCACCCCAGTGAACTTTATTTCATTTTAATCTGTTTTGATGACAAACTGTTTTGAGATTTATTTCATTTGAATTTATGAAATAAATCGTTTCAGTAGACGTGACTCACTCTTCATCCAGGTGAATGAGTGGGACGGGGGGGGGGGGGGGGTGTTAGACGACGATTGTGACGATTCAATAGAAATATTTAAAAAGTGAATCTCATATAAAAATCTTTTATAAAAAGCCCTAGTAATCTCTGTTTATGGGACTATTTCTGTTCAACCCATTTCCATTCTATTGTGCTTCTTTTCCCTCTTTTTTATCAGTCTTTCACGAGGACCATTTTTGCTCCTTTTCTCTTACGTAACACGTCTTAAGGCTCGGTGAAATTCGCTTTACAATAAAACTGCTCTTGTCCATGAAAGGTATGAATAAAAAATAAAAAAAACAGCAGGTGCTCACAGCAACAACGGCCTACTTCATCCGTTCATTACGGAAAAACAGCCAGCTTTTTGGCTCGGCGATAAAAGGACGGCTCGTGCTCGGGATTTTAAAAGCGAGCGAGATCGTATGGATTTGACTTTAATTATGCGGTGTTGTAAATATTTGCTCATTACAGCTGAACTGCAAAGCCAACATGCTGCTTTAGTAATTATCGATGCAGCTGTTTTGTCAGCATTTTAAAGCCGTAGGCATTTTTTTCTTTAATTAAACGACAACACTGTATTCAGCTCTTCAGATAAGGTCTTTCCTTTTTTTTCTGTCCTTGTTTTTCTTTTAATCTTTATCTGACTCTCGTTGTTTACGTAGTGATGATGGACATCGCCTGCTGCTCAGTGTGTGTGTGTGTGTGTGTGTGTGTGTGTTTATACCGTGTGGTTTTAGTCCACACTCATCAAAAGCACTGAAGTGACAGGAGGGACGGAGGTCATTTTACAGCCGGTCTTATTGACAGATGAGAGCCGAGGCTCTGTAGACCAGATGCTGGCTTTCACACAATAGAAAGAAAAACAACACAAAACTACACCTTTGTTGTGTATTTACATCCTTCTTTACCTGTCGTACATCACTAAAGTCATGCTCCACCTTGATCAGGCTGCTTTTTAGCTCTTATATCACTTAAAAATCAAACTTTTCATAATCCTTTTTAACAAGATCGAATCTAAGAAAAAAAAATCAAACAATATTTCATTTTTTTTTTCAAGGTTCTTTGCTGATAGACTTGTGTTTTAATCTCTCAACATATCTGACAGACTTAACGATTCCCTCTTGGTGGCTTTGCCTTACTCACCGGAAGAAATCAAAGTTAAAGGTTTAGGTGCAGTAAATTCTTCTGTCTTAATTCTGTTTGTTTTGCTTGTTTTCGTTCGATACAGATCATGTGGTGTGTGAAGAAGAGTTTAAGTATGCCATGCTCGCCCTCAACTGTGTGTGTCCTGGCACGTCCACTCTGATTACCTTACTGATCCATTCGTCCAGAGGACAGTGAGTACACACACACACACACACACACACACACACATACACATACACAAACCCCTTCCACAAAGTAACTAACTAATTATGAGGGATTTAGTGCTGTAAATCTGTTTCCTCCTGAGGTTTCTTGCTCATGTCAGCTCAGAGAGATTTTCCTCATTACTGTGGCCTCTGGGTTGTTCATTAAGGCTCTAAATTTATATCCAGATTTCTCTAAAGCTGCTCAGTCATCAGACCTGTTGCTAAAAATGCTTTACAGTACAACTGAATTTAACTCATAGCTCCAGGATTATTGTTAGTAAACTCTGTCAATTCTTCAGCTCAGGTTACATACACACATACACACACATACACACACATACACACATACACATTTACACACACATACACACACATACACACACATACACACATACACATTTACACACACATACACATTTACACACATACACACACATACACACATACACACATACACATTTACACACACATACACATACATACACACACATACACATACATACACACACATACACACACATACACACACATACACACACATACACACATACACATTTACACACATACACACACATACACACATACACACATACACATTTACACACACATACACATACATACACACACATACACATACATACACACACATACACACATACACACACATACACACACATACACACATACACATTTACACACACATACACACACATACACACACATACACACATACACATTTACACACACATACACACACATACACACACATACACACATATACATTTACACACACATACACACACATACACACATACACACATACACATTTACACACACATACACACACATACACACACATTTACACACACATACACACACATACACACATACACACATACACATTTACACACACATACACACACATACACACACATACACACACATACACACATACACATTTACACACACATACACACACATACACACATACACACATACACATTTACACACACATTTACACACACATACACATACATACACACACATACACACATACACACACATACACACATACACACACATACACACATACACACATACACACATACACACACATACACACACATACAGATACACAGATACACATTTACACACACATGCACACACATACACACACATACACACACATACACATTTACACACACATGCACACACATGCACACACATACACACACATACACATTTACACACACGTACACAAACATACACATATACACACACATGCACACATACACAAACATATACACACATACACACACATACACATTTACACACACACATGCACAGATACACAAACATACACACATACATACACATACACACACATACACATTTACACACATACACATTTACACACACATGCACACATACACAAACATACACACATACACACACATACACACACACAAACATACACACATACACACACATACACAAACATACACACATACACAAACATACACACACATACACACACACAAACATACACACATACACACACATACACACACATACACAAACATACACACATACACACACATACAAACATACATACATACACACACACAAACATACACACATACACACACATACACAAACATACACACACATACACACATACACATACATACACACACATACACACACATACAGTACGCACACATACACACACAAACAAACACATACACACATATATATACACACACACACACACACACAGACATACACACACAGAAATACACAGTTATTTCTGTCTTATTGTTGTCAAATTCTGCCATGTCTGCAACTCACACACTTACACACACACACAAACACACACATACATACATACACTCACCTGCATTCTTACCTACAGTGTATGTTCTTTCTGTTCAGAACAGCGCCTTCAGAAACCTTCAAGCAGCGAGGAGGAGCCTTTCAGCCCCTTCACAGGTCCATAACCTCACAATCACCAGTTCAGTGCTTAATGGGAAAGAGATCCTAGTGGAGTCCAATAAACAATTCCCATCAGGATCTAATGGTGTTTAATGGTTCCCAAGAACCTGATCCAGGCCTTTCAGCATGCCATTAATACAGTGTTAATGGAATATTTACCAACACTGACTAAATCACTGTGAAGGCATGAGATCAGATCAGGAAGTCTATGAGGTCCATCATAGCCAGACTTGTACAATACTTCTCCTTAGTCAGGTTAAAAACCTCAGCAGGATCTGATTCACTGTGATATTAAATCTTTTGGAGACTCTTGAATATCATTACAACCATTATAGACTGCTATCTGTAATGCACTGTGTGTAGACGGTCGAATATTTTCCAAATCAGTTCTTCCGGCTTCAGATCTAATCTAATCACACTTTTAAAGACGATACGGTACCAAATCAGCAATTTTACATCACTCAGTACTGTGTTCAATTTGGTCGCTTTTCTTATCAGGGCTCCAAGAGAAATTAACAGGGATTTGTAGGCGGAGCTAGAAACCGTGACGCACACTGATTGGTTAAAGGTTACAAAATTATTTATTTGTGAATGTAATTTTGTACACACACTGTGTTTGTTTGTCGCAAATAAGAGGTGACCCCTGGTGTGTGTGTGTGTGTGGGTTTTTTTTTTGTCATACCTTTACAACACACTCGATATGTCTAATCAATCAAATAAATCTATGTGGTGATTCTGATTAATCAAATTTTGTCTCCATGATCTTTCCCCTTTCTGTCACAGTTAACGCTGATCTTTGTGGGATTTGAGGAAATGATTTAAGGTGTGAATCTTATAAAGGTCACTGCTGTGGTTTTTTTTCCTCTGCCACAGGGAAGGAGGAGCGAACTCGGCCGACCAGTGGCAGCGTACGTACCGCCGCTGCTCGGCGAATGAAGTGCATCACATCCGGCTGGAGGAGAGCAAGTTTTTTGGGGAGTACCAGGGCAAGAGCTTCACCTTTGCCTCATTTCATGCACACAGAAAGTGAGCTGTGTATACACACACACACACACACACACACACAAACACACACGATTCATATGTATTTCTAATTACAATTTTTTTTTCCAAACACTTTGAAACCTCTTTCTTTACTTCTCCGGCTGATTAAAAGTACAGAATTATTATTTGTTTTAAATTACGTTTAAATCCTTTGGATGTCTTTTTTTTCTTCTTCTTCTTCTTCTTCTTCTTCTTCTTCTTCAAAGCTCTTCTGATCTCTGCTGTAAGCTGCTGTGGTGTTTCACTTCTCCAGGGGTTTTCTTGCTTTTTTCTCGCGATCCTGTAATGTTGTTTTTGCAATGCCCAATTTGCTCTGTTGTGCTTTGCTTCTAACCAGCACCTCATCTTCAAAATTGCTTTCCTTCACATCACAGTTAATAGTGAACGCAGTTAGAGAACAGCTGAGAGATCGTTCGTCACCAGTATGTCAGGAGCAACCGGGGGATGAAACACAACAAATTGCCTTTATTCGTTCCTGCATGTGTTAAGAATTATTACTGTCATAACCTCTGATTTAAATTTGCTGGTCCTTTTGTTTTGACTTCTGTAGATCGTGACGAAGGTTTTCCGACAGTTTGGGAATTTGATGCGAAGATATGTTGTGTATATATATATACACAGTCTTATACTGTACTTTAAATAATATTTTTTCTCCCTCGTGAAGTTAAAAAAAAACAAAAAAAACATAGCTTGTCTTGTTACCATGGAAACCACAAGGCATGAACTCCTCCATCCTGAAGACCTAAAGTTACAGCTTTACCTCGGACTGGAACAAAGCACTGACATTTCCATAAATGTGCAGCATCTGTGCAAGTCCCTGTGAGCGAACCGTTACTATAGAAACCATAATGTTTAAGGACCGTTTATATAGACGTGTGATAAATATGTGATTTGCAGCTGCAGCAGCGTCGGAGAAATTTAATTGACCAATCTGACCAATCAGAATCGAGTAGAAACCGATCAGTGGCTTAGAGGTTATGACAGTTGCCTCAGATCTGCAGGGTTGGGAAGAGGTTTGATTCACGTCTCTCCACCCTGTATATGCTCCTGTGAGTCTCCTGGGGCTTCGGGGGTTTCCTCCAGGTGTACAAAGATGTTAGCATCTCTAAATTGTTTGTGAGAGTGTGTGTGATTGTGCAGTTTGGACAGTTGGTACATTGTCCAGCGTGTCTCCCTTGCCTTTTACCCTCCAATGTCTATAGACCTCAGTGTGTGTTTGTGTGTATTGTCAGATACGGCGTGTGCCTTATTGCCGTACGGAGACTGGACACAGCCAACATCCTTCTGAACCCTGGACCGTGCCACATTATGGGAGCTTCAGACACCTGCTTTTACATAAATATCTCCAAAGAGGAGAACTCGGCCTTCGTCCGGGGACACAGAGAACCCAGTAGGGGCCCTGGAGACAGTTCCAGAGGCGTCCCACAGACCATCTACCACGGACTCACGCGTCTGCCTGTCCACAGCATCATCGCCAGCATGGGTCAGTCAGGGGTTAATAATTATTGAATCACATAAATAAACTGCACAGTGGTGTGTAGAAAGTTGGGTTCAGTGGTGTGTGATGTTCTCTATTTACTACTGAGCAACACTTACTTTAATAGGAGCACGTTTAAGGTTGCAGGACCAGACGTTTTGCTCAATACATGGTTACATCTCCACTATCAAGTCGGTCAGGTCATGATGACGTCATGAGATGCTTCATCTCCATTTTTGTACACTTTTTCACTGAGTGGGTCATACGATTAACATTAAGATTAATTACACATGTAGAATAAAATATGTTCATATTTTACAGTTGGTTTTTTTTTTTGGTTGTTATGGCATTAAAATGTCCTTCAGAGGAGAAAAAGAGAACTTCCATCATCATCATGCACATGGTATC
Organism: Tachysurus vachellii; assembly: GCF_030014155.1. NCBI lineage: Eukaryota > Metazoa > Chordata > Actinopteri > Siluriformes > Bagridae > Tachysurus > Tachysurus vachellii. Next base: position 16,103,733 of record NC_083480.1, on the reverse strand, counting down.
ATCATCATCATGCACATGGTCTCATCATCATGCACATGGTCTCATCATCATGCACATGGTCTCATCATCATGCACATGGTCTCATCATCATGCACATGGTCTCATCATCATGCACATGGTCTCATCATCATGCACATGGTCTCATCATCATGCACATGGTCTCATCATCATGCACATGGTCTCATCATCATGCACATGGTCTCATCATCATGCACATGGTCTCATCATCATGCACATGGTCTCATCATCATGCACATGGTATCATCATCATGCACATGGTCTCATCATCATGCACATGGTCTCATCATCCAGCTTGTCTGTAACTAAGGAATTTCTGCTACCTTCTTAAAAAACTCTTCGTGTCTGAGACCTGAGGTCAAAAAAACACTGTAGTCTGGAGAAGATAACTTGCCTAGCAACCCGTAGCAACCACATTATCAGTTCTGTTGAGTGCCCAAAATATAGAATAGATCTTGAGGTGTTACTATTTCAGACAAACGTTTCTGATGATCATTTTGTTGTTTCATCTGTTCTGATTTGTTCTGATTTGTCTACACACACTTTAGTAATCATCCTGAAGCAGAGGAGCGTCAGTGTCATGTTCTGACCTGATGGCTCCATCACTTTATGTCCCAAGGTGCTCTCAGGACTTACGTTCTGCCTCTTATGTAGTCGGTAAAAAGAACATAAATAATATATCCTGAAATTGTTCTCTTATTATGAAATGAACTGTTTATTTCATTAATGCATTCTACATTAAATATGTGTTGAAATAAAGACATAGAATAATAAAAGAAGGTAGTGAGAACTGCTGAGGTCCCCCCCCCCCTCTCTCTCTCTTTCTGTTTCTCTCTTTCTGTTTCTCTCTCTCTCTCTCTTTCTGTTTCTCTCTCCTCTCTCTCTCTCTCTCTCTCTCTCTCTCTCTCTCTCTCTCTCTCTCTCTCTCTCTCTCTCTTTGTTTCTCTCTCTATGTCTCTCTCTCTCCTCTCTCTCTCTCTCTCTCTCTCTCTCTCTGTTTCTCTCTCTCTCTGTCTCTCTCTCTCTCTGTTTCTCTCTCTCCTCTCTCTCTCTCTCTCTCTCTCTCTCTCTCTCTCTGTTTCTCTCTCTCTCTCTGTCTCTCTCTCTCTCTGTTTCTCTCTCTCCTCTCTCTCTCTCTCTCTCTCTCTCTCTGTTTCTCTCTCTCTCTGTCTCTCTCTCTCTGTTTCTCTCTCTCTCTCTCTCTCTCTCTCTCTCTCTCTCTCTCTCTCTCTCTCTTTATATACTAATAGACCTAGCCCTAGACTCTGATCACAGTTTTAATAAATTGTTTCTTTATTTTTTTATTTCTATATATTTGAAGAATTCTGCTCACGAGTTCACATGGGACCCATTAAATATTTGCACATTGCTCCATAACTTGGTCTCGACCCTCTTAAGATTCTGTCTTAACTACAGCCCTAACATCAACACCCTTGGCACTGCCAATCTTCTTTCCTTCACCTCTATACACTGTACAGTTTAACAGTTTACTGTATAATCACATGACCTGGTGCCACCTAGAAACAGGTGGATTAATGGTTTGGGTTTTGGGGCAATGCTTATTGTTGACAGCACTATACAAATATAATAGCTAAAAAGTTCAAGAAGTCATTTTTTTTTAGCTTTGTTACATTTATCCACATGCACTAACTATTGATAATGTACAATGAGGTGCTGCTATTGGTGGCGACTGTTATGCTAAAAGCTTTTATTTAGGTTTAAATGTTTATTAAACCAGTTATGGGGGCACGGTGGCTTAGTGGTTAGCACGTTGGCCTCACACCTCCAGGGTTGGAGGTTCGATTCCCGCCTCCGCCTGGTGTGTGTGGAGTTTGCATGTTCTCCCCGTGCCTCGGGGGTTTCCTCCGGGTACTCCGGTTTCCTCCCTCGGTCCAAAGACATGCATGGTAGGTTGATTGGCATCTCTGGAAAATTGTCCGTAGTGTGTGATTGTGTGAGTGAATGAGAGTGTGTGTGTGTGCGCCCTGTGATGGGTTGGCACTCCGTCCAGGGTGTATCCTGCCTTGATGCCCGATGATGCCTGAGATAGGCACAGGCTCCCCGTGACCTGAGGTAGTTCGGATAAGAGGTAGAAAATGAGTGAGTGAGTAAACCAGTTATTTATAGACCGTGAGACCTGAAAGATAAACAGTTTATTAGTTATCTTGGTTACTGCTAATAAACATATTAATGGAAACATAAAAGACAAATAAAAGACATTGCACTCGTTTCCAAAAATTCATATTAAGGGTTTTTTTTCCTTTGTACTGAAGTGCTGAATAAGAAATTAAGGTAAAGTTGTGGGCACAATTAGAGAACAAATAAATCGACAGGATAATGTTATAATATACAGATATACATGTCTATAAGTCCAACATCTCCACCTAGTGAAAAGGGCTGGGAATGAAATCCTGCCTGGACTCCTGTCCGTCGTTCCAGTGACCATATGGAGATAAGCGTGTAAAATATATCTTTACGTTTTAAACACTGAACGATGAACTAAACAACCGAAGAACACTCTCTAACACTGGTGTACAGAATTAGATCGGAAGCAGCCGCTATGCTATGTCATATTTTCTGTACTCCAACACACCTCAAGCTACCAGCTTGTGTGCTCATAGCTAGCTGTTATAAAGCAAACAATGCTAATGAGTTATTACTTTCCCTAAAAAAATTATTATAAATATTTATAGTTATTTATTTATTTATTTATTTTTATGTGCATTTAAGTTTGTTGTTTCTAAGTTATAGAGGTTTTAGAATTTGTTCAGATTTATGTTTATTAAGTTTTTTTTAGATGTTTAGATTTTTTTTATAATTAGATTTTAAAATGTAGCTTTTTAAAAATATAGATTTTCTTCGATTTTTTTAGTTTTCCATTTTGGATTTTATAGGTTTTTTTGATGTAGGTCTGAAGCCTGATCTTCTTTTTTATCCATTTATAAACCATAATGTGAGGAAACATTTGAAAGTTTGATGAGAAATTAATTAGTCCAGACAGATGTATCGTCATGATGAATATTATGTAAATGTACTTTCTTATGTCCGACATACTTGTTGGAATATAGTTATTAATCCCGGCAGAGCTAATGAGACGGTAAAGTACTGGTTTAAGTTAAACTTTTCTGATGCTGATTTGATGTCAAATTCTATCATTTTACTTTTAAACAGTTTTATAATAGCTTCTTAATGCAGGTTCTTTATGCTAATCTGACTCTGCAGGTACGGTGGCAATAGATCTACATGACTCCAGTGACAGCAGCCCTGAAGGCTCTGGCCCAGGGGGCATTGCCCTGAGTACGGGAAGGAGTGGACGCACTGGAACCCGTGTGGAAGTGGGTGGAGCCAACACCTTGGCCCCACCCCCTGTGGATGACTCAGGTGAGGACAGAAGGCACAGCATTGCTCCAGTCCTGGAACTTGTGGATGGTGTCCATGGTCCCACCTTCGACCTCCTGGGGGACCAATCAGAGGACGAGGGGGGAGAGGACGGCAAAGAAGAAGAGGAGGAAGAGGAAGAGGAAGTGGCAGGTCGAGGAGAGCACAAGGGCCAGTGGTGGGGTATGCAGGGCGAGTAAGTAGTCAGCGAAGTTCAAAATTAGGGTTAGGATTTAATGTATTGAGGTGAAGACATGCCATTATTTACTGACACAATAAAACCAGTGTGTGTGTGTGTGTGTGTGTGTGTGTGTGTGTGTGTGTGTATGTGTGTGTATGTGTGTGTTTGGAGTAGGTGGGTAAAGGGTTACCCACTGAACTCCCCGTACATTGGTAGTTCTCCTGCCCTTTGCCACCTCCTGCAGGAGAAGATGCCCTTTTGCTGCCTTCGCCTTGATAAGGTGAGAGACCATTTCTATAGCAACAGCTTACAGCTCACACACTGGGCAGACAGCAGACCATCTACACAAAAGTCTATCGTTGGAGAAAGTTTTCCATCAGGATAGATTTATTTTACGACAAACTACGTTTGTCTACATATGAAATGAAGCTATAAATAGATAAGAAATAAGTTGTAAGTAATAGAAGGGGAGTAACATGCTTCAGTAGATAGATAGATAGATAGATAGATAGATAGATAGATAGATAGATAGATAGTTTTTGATTGAATTGTTAGAAATTGATTATTATTACTACACATTTTTCTAAATTTGAGTCCCATAGTGTTAAAGAATGTCTTCATTTTTCACTGGAGGTGTTAATTTATGCACTATTAGGTTCTCAGTTCTCTTCCCTCCATGTTGTTTTGTTCTCGCCGTGTCGCAGGCGTGTCACCACATGCCTTACGAGGACGCTCGCTCATACGGTTTCAAGAACAAGCTGATCATCGTGTCGGCTGAAAGTGCCGGTAACGGCCTCTACAATTTCATCGTGCCTCTGCGAGCGTATTACAGACCCAGGAAGGAGCTGAACCCCATAGTGCTCCTGCTGGAGAGCATGTGAGTAAAATAAACAACAGGATTATGACATCAGGTTTAATGTCTGCCAATAAAGGATTAAAGGTGTGTGGGAAAGATCTTATCTACAAGTTGAATGCAGATGAAGTCTTACGAGTGGGAAACATTTAAAAGTCTATGGTTATTTTTTTGGACTTGAAGGTTTCCTTGTATTTTCAGTTATTATGTGTTTGGATCATGAGGCAAAATATTGACATCCAAGTAAATGGGTTAATGTTTAAGCTCCTAAAGGAGAGAAAGGGTTTCATTACAGCAGCGTTCTCAACCTTTTACAAGCTGGGCCCCCCAAAGCAGGTTCATTGCAGTTGGGGCCCCCCCACACCACCTTGCATAGATAGATAGATAGATAGATACTCACTCATCTTCTACCGCTTATCCGAACTACCTCAGGTAACGGGGAGCTTGTGCCTATCTCAGGCGTCATCGGGCATCAATGATACACCCTGGACAGAGTGCCAACCCATCGCAGGGCACACACACACTCACGCAAAATCCAGAGATGCCAATCAACCTACCATGCATGTCTTTGTACCGGGGGAGGAAACCGGAGTACCCAGAGGAAACCCCCGAGACACGGGGAGAACATGCAAACTCCACACACACAAGGCGGAGGCGGGAATCAAACCCCCAACCCTGGAGGTGTGAGGCGAACGTGCTAACCACTAAGCCACCGTGCCCCCATAGATAGATAGATAGATAGATAGATAGATAGATAGATAGATATTATTATTATGAGTAGTAGTATCCCATTCATCATTACTAGGCTATTGCTATATAGTTCAAGTCACTTACATTTTAGACGAAATATTGACTGTTTTGGTTTATTTTAGCAGCGAATATAGATCTGATGAATCCAAACAAAGATCACATCACAGCGTGTCTCACAGCAACACTCAATCGTGTTTTGAATGATTCAGTGATTTGAACGAATCGGTTGATTCAAAGATTCAATGAACCATTCACAAACATCTGTCTCATTCTTGATGAATCGGCCGTTTGAACGAAACGTTTGAATGAACGACTCAATGACTCACTTAATGAAACCACTTATCTCCTGTATTTCCGCGCTCACTATCGACAAACCAGTCCATTAAAACACATTTTAATTTTCATTCAGGAGTTATGTATATACAAAAAGATAACTTTTGATGACAGTAGTGAAAAAAAATAATTGAACAATTTTTTTTTTCAGATTTTATTTTTTCCCTCCCATCCTGTAGCCTACTCGCCACCAGAACCCCCAACACACACACACCCCGAAAGAAGTTCGGTTTAGAACCGCATTACAGTGACTTATTTATTTATTTATTTTGCAGAATTTCATTGCAGAATTGTTGTTTTTTTTGTGATGTAACTTGTGGTTCTTTTTTTTTTTTTTTTTTTTTTTTAACGGAAAACTGCAAAAAGTAGGTGAAATCCAAAGCACAGGATTAAACGCTCTTAGGCCACGTTCTCACTGCATGTAAAAGAGGCCCAAATCTGATTTTTTTGGGGTCAAGTGACCAGGTCAGACTTCTTCAGGAGTAGTGTGAACACTCAAATCTAGCCCAGATCTGATTTTTTTCAAATCAGATTCAGACCATAGATACCGGAGAGATACCGACTAGATATAGTTGGGCTCACCTCCACGCACGGCTTGGGCTCTGGAACCCAACTCCTTGAGAGAGGCTGGGCTCTCTACTACTCTGGAGTTGCCCGCGGTGAGAGGCGGCGGGCTGGTGTGGGCTTGCTCATAGCCCCCCAGCTCAGCAGCCATGTGTTGGAGTTCACCCCGGTGAACGAGAGGGTCGTTTCCCTACGCCTTCGGGTTCACTGTTATTTGTGCTTACGGGCCAAATGGCAGTGTAGAGTACCCGACCTTCTTGGAGTCTCTGGGAGGGGTGCTGGAAAGTGCTCCGACCGGGGACTCCGTCATTCTACTGGGGGACTTCAACGCTCACGTGGGCAGCGACAGTGACACCTGGAGGGGCGTGATTGGGAGGAACGGCCCCCCCGACCTGAACCCGAGTGGTGTTCTGTTATTGGACTTCTGTGCTAGTCACAGTTTGTCCATAATGAACACCATGTTCAAGCATAAGGGTGTCCATCAGTACACATGGCATCAGGACACCCTAGGTCGGAGGTCGATGATCGACTTTGTGGTTGTTTCATCTGACCTCCGGCCGTATGTCTTGGACACTCGGGTAAAGAGAGGGGCGGAGCTGTCAACTGATCACCACCTGGTGGTGAGTTGGATCCGATGGCCGGGGAGGAAGTTGGACAGACTTGGCAGACCCAAACGTACTGTGAGGGTCCGCTGGGAACGTTTGGCAGAGTCTCCGGTCAGAGAGATCTTCAACTCCCACCTCCGGCAGAGCTTCAACCAGATCCCGAGGGAGGTTGGAGACGTTGAGTCTGAGTGGACCATGTTCTCCACCTCCATTGTCGACGCGGCCGCGCGGAGCTGTGGCCGTAAGGTCTCTGGTGCCTGTCGTGGCGGCAATCCCCGAACCCGGTGGTGGACACCGGAAGTAAGGGATGCCGTCAAGCTGAAGAAGGAGTCCTATCGAGCCTGGTTGGCTCGGGGGACTCCGGAGGCAGCTGATAGGTACCGGAGGGCCAAGCGAGCTTCAGCCCGGGTGGTTGCAGAGGCAAAAACTCGGGTCTGGGAAGAGTTCGGTGAGGCCATGGAGAAGGACTATAGGTTGGCCTCGAAGAAATTCTGGCAAACCGTCCGGCGCCTCAGGAAGGGGAAGCAGTGCCCTGCTCACACTGTTTACAGTGAGAGTGGGAATCTGCTGACTTCCACTGGGGACATTCTCGGACGGTGGAAGGAGTACTTCGAGGATCTCCTCAACCCCACCGACATGTCTTCCACTGAGGAAGCAGAGGCAGAGGGCTCAGTTGAGGACTCATCGATCCCCCAAGCTGAGGTCACTGAGGTGGTTGAGAAGCTCCTCAGTGGCAAGGCACCGGGGGTGGATGAGATCCGCCCTGAGTACCTCAAGTCTCTGGATGTTGTGGGGCTGTCTTGGTTGACACGCCTCTGCAACATCGCGTGGCGGCTGGGGACAGTGCCTCTGGACTGGCAGACTGGGGTGGTGGTCCCTCTGTTTAAGAAGGGGGACCGGAGGGTGTGTTCCAACTACAGGGGGATCACACTCCTCAGCCTCCCCGGAAAAGTCTATGCCAGGGTACTGGAGAGGAGAATTCGGCCGATAGTCGAACCTCGGATTCAGGAGGAACAATGTGGGTTTCGTCCCGGTCGTGGAACACTGGACCATCTCTATACCCTCACCAGGTTGCTGGAGGGTTCATGGGAGTTTGCCCAACCAGTCCACATGTGCTTTGTGGATCTGGAGAAGGCATTCGACTGTGTCCCTCGTGGTGATCTGTGGGGGGTGCTCTGGGAGTATGGGGTCCGGGGCCCTCTGCTAAGGGCTGTTCGGTCCCTATATGACCGGAGCAGGAGTTTGGTTCGCATTGCCGGCAGTAAGTCAGACTTGTTCCCGGTGCATGTTGGACTCCGGCAGGGCTGCCCTTTGTCACCGGTCCTGTTCATTATTTATATGGACAGGATTTCTAGGCGCAGTCAGGGGCCGGAGGGAGTCCGGTTTGGGGACCACGGGATTTCGTCTCTGCTTTTTGCAGATGATGTTGTCGTGTTGGCTTCTTCAAATCAGGACCTTCAGCGTGCACTGGGACGGTTTGCAGCCGAGTGTGAAGCGGCAGGGATGAGAATCAGCACCTCCAAGTCCGAGGCCATGGTTCTCAGCCGGAAAAGGGTGGCTTGTCCCCTTCGGGTTGGTGGAAAGCTCCTGCCTCAAGTGGAGGAGTTTAAGTATCTTGGGGTCTTGTTCACGAGTGAGGGAAGGATGGAGCGGGAGATCGACAGGCGGATCGGTGTATCTTCTGCAGTGATGCGGTCGATATACCGGTCTGTTGTGGTGAAGAAAGAGCTGAGCCGCAAGGCGAAGCTCTCTATTTACCAATCGATCTACGTTCCTACCCTTACCTATGGTCATGAGCTTTGGGTCATGACCGAAAGGACAAGATCCCGGATACAGGCGGCCGAAATGAGTTTCCTCCGCAGGGTGGCTGGGCGCTCCCTTAGAGATAGGGTGAGGAGCTCGGTCACTCGGGAGGAGCTCAGAGTAGAGCCGCTGCTCCTCCACATCGAGAGGAGTCAGCTGAGGTGGCTCGGGCATCTGTTCCGGATGCCTCCTGGACGCCTCCCTGGGGAGGTGTTCCGGGCATGTCCAACCGGGAGGAGGCCCCGGGGAAGACCTAGGACACGCTGGAGGGACTATGTCTCTCGGCTGGCCTGGGAACGCCTCGGTATTCCCCCGGAGGAGCTGGAGGAAGTGTCTGGGGAGAGGGAAGTCTGGGTGTCCCTGCTCAGACTGCTGCCCCCGCGACCCGGCCCCGGATAAGCGGTAGAAGATGGATGGATGGATGGAGATTCAGACCACTTCCATATGTGGTCCTGAATCAGACCCAAATCTGATTTTTTCCAATGTGGCCGCAGTGTGAACAACCGAGGCGGATTTGATGCGACTTTTACGTCAATCTACATCGACATTCGTCACAATTATGCGCCGGCGAGTTCGCACACAAACGTGACTACGCCTACAAAATGGATCAAATAATCAAAAGTTGCCCTCGACATCCGAAAATTTTCAAAACACTGCGTCTCTGTGCTGCCATTACACAAACATTTAGAAAGAAAAGCGAAAATGCTTACTTCCTCCATAACCTCGCCAACTTTAGCGCAACGGCGTGCTGCGTGTGACGTCATTGTTATTGTTATTGTTTGTTTGTGCATGCGGGTCAGTTCGAAACAGCAAACAAGGTAATGTGAACAGCCAAACAAAAAAATCAGATCTGAGCAAAATATCCGAATTGAGTATTAAGACTTGCAGTGTGAATGCGGCTTTAGATACTTTGTTTAACTTCCTAGCAGTGAAGACACATCTGTAATGACTTTCTGTAAGTGCTGTACTCATGTTCCCACAAGAGGGTTTGCGGAAAATTTGCCATTTTGTAAAATCGCACTTTGCTTGATTTTGTGTTCATTTCTGCGATCGCAAAAACACTAAATACTGAAGGAATTTATATTTTACATAGTGGATCAAATGTGAGAAACATTATTTGGAATCGTTCTCATATTTGTTCAAAAATCACGTCTGAAATCACACTGAATGTAGAATCGAGTCTACAATCTACAATCTTTAAAGAAAATCCTGATATGAATGATAGCGCTGAGGAAATTTACAGGGAGCAATGATTCCGTTACTGCTCAGCATACTTAGGCTGGTGATAGCTGACTTCATCTCACCTTCACGGTAGAAATGTACCTCACAGATGAGACTCTGCATTCAAACTTTCCTCTCCGTATCGCATTTAGTCAGCAGCCGTGACCTCATGTCCGCCACACCGCATCAACCCTCGTTAAATATGAAACCTAATCGCTGTGCTTTCGCCTGTGAATGAAAAGTGATTCGGTACACGACAGGACTTTAACACAATCAGACGCAATAAAGCTCTGAGTCATTTCTTTCAATGCTTCCTTTTTACTGATTGTAGCTAGGATTTCATAGCAACGGGCTCCAGTTGTCAGTTTGGCAAATCTGATCAGAGACACTAGGGAGAAGACATCAGGTGGTCGTTGAAGTCACCTCACGCTGAAGATAATCGGCTTTCACTTATTTTATTCCTTTTTTAATCAAATTTTTTTGCCGCTTCTGGAGAAAGCGACCTCTAATTGAATTGAAAGGAAAGACAGAACTATTTCAGGGTGTATCTGCTCCTCAAAACTACTGTGCATGTTTTTTTTCGCCAAACTATTTTTGTATTTTCACTTTTGTTCTTGGGTAAACGCCTTATTGAAGCATTAGATATTATAAATGAATTCATCGATGCAGTAAAGATGTGTGTCACGAGAGAGGATCAAAGGCCGGATGCAAACGCAGGGCTTTAATCACAAAACGTCACATAAATAGGGACAAAATGTATGGGGCACAAAAACATTTAATGGCAAAAGTATTGGGACGTTCACCAAACACAACGCACAGCGACTGGCAAAAGTATTGGGACGTTCACCAAACACAACGCACAGCGACTGGCAAAAGTATTGGGACGTTCACCAAACACAACGCACAGCGACTGGCAAAAGTATTGGGACGTTCACCAAACACAACGCACAGCGACTGGCAAAAGTATTGGGACGTTCACCAAACACAACACACAGCCACCTGCAAAAGTGTTGGGACGTTCACCAAACAAACACACAGCAACTGGCAAAAGTGTTGGGACGTTCACCAAACACAACACACAGCAACTGACAAAAGTATTGGGACGTTCACCAAACACAACACACAGCAACTGGCAAAAGTATTGGGACGTTCACCAAACACAACACACAGCAACTGGCAAAAGTGTTGGGACGTTCACCAAACACAACACACAGCAACTGACAAAAGTATTGGGACGTTCACCAAACACAACGCACAGCGACTGGCAAAAGTATTGGGACGTTCACCAAACACAACGCACAGCGACTGGCAAAAGTATTGGGACGTTCACCAAACACAACGCACAGCGACTGGCAAAAGTATTGGGACGTTCACCAAACACAACACACAGCCACCTGCAAAAGTGTTGGGACGTTCACCAAACAAACACACAGCAACTGGCAAAAGTGTTGGGACGTTCACCAAACACAACACACAGCAACTGACAAAAGTATTGGGACGTTCACCAAACACAACACACAGCAACTGGCAAAAGTATTGGGACGTTCACCAAACACAACACACAGCAACTGGCAAAAGTGTTGGGACGTTCACCAAACACAACACACAGCAACTGACAAAAGTATTGGGACGTTCACCAAACAAAACACACAGCAACTGACAAAAGTATTGGAACATTAACACACACAAAAATGGGACTTGAAACCGTACTAGAACAGTCACCAAAAAGGAATTGGAAGTCTCAGACAATTCAAATATTCAGGCAACAACTCGGTTAAAGCAAGCAAAGGTAGGCAGGGCAATAGCAGAAATATGGATTATATAGGATTTTAAATGTTATCCAATTTCAATATTTTCAATATTTCAATATTTTGCCTCATAAACTAAACAAATAATAAGTGAAAATGCCTGAAATCGGCTTGTGAGACGAGGAAACTTTCAACTTCAATTTCAACTTTAACCGTGGATATTGTCAGGTTTTTACACACAACTCAGAGACTCAGAAATTAAAAAGCATCCAGAGTTACAGACTCGTAATTACGACTTTGTGGCCTGTAAATACTCGTAAATCCCATCTTTCGCACACGCATCCACATTAGTGACGTCCTGAATTCCTGTAAAATTCACGTGGCCGTCGAGAACAAATTTCACACAAAGTTCATATTGTTTTTGTGATGTAATTCTCACAATCGTTTAACACAAACGTGCAGAGTTTAGTGTCACAGTGGCTCCAGAGTCCAAGCTTCCAACATCAACCGTGTCAGTTTACTCCTCGTTCTCCGGTATCCTCCCAAGTCCCAACAACATGCCAGATCATGTTCAAATGTGGACATGATAAACAGCTCGTTGGTGTTTGTGTGTTTTGTCCGGTGTAAATTTCTACTTTACGCCTCGTAGTCTCGTCTCCACCGCAACCCTGACAAGGATAAAACGTGACCCGAAAGCGAACGAGTGACCGAGCGAGTGAGTGAGTTATCAAGCTTTCAGAAGGACACATCATCCAATCAAAGTACAAATTACACCCGTTCTTAGTGAGATCAAACCCCAGCATGGCAATAAAAAAATCTAGTTTGAACTATTGGGTGAAGTAAATTGGAAAAGAAATGGGATAGAGTGAAAAAGAGACGAGACACACATACAGATCCAGATGGAATGGCTGTATAGTACACTCTGATCTACAATTCTGCCTTTGCACTGAAAAAGAAATTGTTTCTATTAGGTATAATCTTCCTTTATTTGTCGCTTCTGTGCAAGAAGATTACATACACAAAACAAGGCCGTCTAAGCTTTCACTTCAGCCTGGAACATTCCACATTACACACTCACATGTTGCACACTCGGCGATCAAAACCCACTCCCAGCAGGTACCAATCAAACCACCCACATTAATGAGACCGTAGTCTTATTTCTGTGTGTGTGTTTGTGTGTGTGTGTGTGTGTGTGTGTGTGTGTGTGTGTGTGTGTGTGTGTGTATGTGTGTGTGTGTGTGTGTGAATTGGTTGATTTGTTAACAGACCTGAAGCAGACTTCCTGGAGGCTATCTGCTGGTTCCCCGTGGTCTTCTACACAGTGGGATCCATCGACAAGTAAGAGAAGCCTCAGGCATTTCCTTTACGCCAAACAGTCCTTCTTGCTAATGAGAACTACATTATTCTGCTTCTAACTTTAAAAAACTGTGTGTGTGTGTGTGTGTGTGTGTGTGTGTGTGTAGTCTAGACAGTTTGTTACGCTGTGGCGTGACGTTCGCAGACACCATGGTGGTGGTGGATAAGGAGAGCTCGATGATCGCGGAGGAGGATTACATGGCCGACGCTAAAACCATCGTAAACGTCCAGACGCTCTTCAGGTGTTGCTTACGAGCGTGTACTGCATGTACCATGACCTCTTTTTTTATCTCATAATAAAGGAAACAGGGGGCACGGTGGCTTAGTGGTTAGCACGTTCGCCTCACACCTCCAGGGTTGGGGGTTCGATTCCCGTCTCCACCTTGTGTGTGTGTGGAGTTTGCATGTTCTCCCCGTGCCTCGGGGGTTTCCTCCGGGTACTCCGGTTTCCTCCCCCGGTCCAAAGACATGCATGGTAGGTTGATTGGCATCTCTGTAAAATTGTCCCTAGTGTGTGATTGCGTGAGTGAATGAGAGTGTGTGTGTGTGTGCCCTGTGATGGGTTGGCACTCCGTCCAGGGTGTATCCTGCCTTGATGCCCGATGACGCCTGAGATAGGCACAGGCTCCCCGTGACCCGAGGTAGTTCGGATAAGTGGTAGAAGATGAATGAATGAATGAATGAAATCTGAGTGGAAATGAATATTTAAGCACATTTTGCAAACCCCCCCAACACACACACACACACACACACACACAGACGTTGACAGTTTGACCTACAGATATCCAGTGTAATCTCTGGTTAATAATTGAGCAGTGCCCAGGATGTTATTACAGCTTCTCTGCTGCAAAGACAGGCGCTCTTCATCATCAGAACCATGAGCACTTTATTTTCATGCTAATTTCAACTAAACACTATATTAGCTTGCTAAGTAGCTACCATTGTTAACTGAGATCAAGTAGCAGGAAGTATTTTTACGATCCTGATCTTGTACTGAATTGAGCATGTGTTCAGTATGTGTTTATTCTTTCAAGCTACTAGACATTAAAACTCTTTTTAGACTCTTTTTAGACTTCTGACTCTTTAAGTCACTTTAAGTAACTATTTTAAGCAAGCGAAGCAAACTCCACGATATTCAGAGCGTCATTTCCGATTTGGGCCGAGTCACATCGCAACGTGTGATGTCATCACAACACGCGTTTAGCTGAATTACCTTTACGTTCACGTTTGAGGAAGATGAGTATGATGAAGAATCCTGTGCTTGTGATTTCACCAATTCGAGAAGTTATCTTCGAAAATACAAAACATACACACAAAAAAACCCTCTGCAAATCACAGCACAAATTATGAAAGACAAAAAAGATAAAGGAAAATGTCTACAAAAAAAAAAAAAACACCACAAAATCCTGGAGGAAATTTAATTAAAGTTCGTTAGCTAGATGACGAAGATGCGTTGTCACTGATCCTCACCAACATCCCACTGTGTGAGACTGTTATTTTTACATCTGTAGCTAATTGGTAACTTGCGTATGATTGGCACATTCAACACAAACACACACACACGTAAGTACAAAAAAAATTTGCAGTTACCCAAGTTTCGCAATGAAAACATAAAAACATAAAAACATCTATGAAAACATAAAAAATGACAAAAAATCTGTTCAGTGAAGCGCAATGTCTTTAAGGTAATGTTTATTTCAAATGAAAATCCATTTCAAGATTAGCAGGAAGTTTAGCTAGCTAAAACTTTAGCATGTCTAGCTAACTGAACACCTTTGAGTTATGAGATATGACTTGAATTAGCTATTTTTAATCAGCTAATTTTAGCATTAAGCCTAAAGTTGAAATGAGAAAAAAAAACTGTAAACAAAAGTATCTGGGTGTCTGAAGTCATTTGGGACGCCGTATCTAGAGCTTCAAATTTAATATGTGTCCAAATTCTTGTGCCTAAAGCAGGGCTGAGATAACAGCACATAGCAACGGTTGCTAAGCACTGATTAGACGGCTTGAGTGTTTTTTAATCTTTTTTCTTTTTGATATTTTCGCTAAAAGTGTTTAAATGAACATTTAAACAAAGCGAGTAAACAAACTGTTTTACCCTGCAGGCTTTTCCCAGCTCTCAGCATCATCACGGAGCTCACGCACCCAGCCAACATGCGCTTCATGCAGTTCAGAGTGAAAGACCATTACTCACTTGCCCTCTCTAAACTGGAGAAGGTCAGTCTCGTCTCACCACTGTGTGCTTCGGCTGCTTAAACACAGAGACTCAATATCCTGTGCTGTACTGTAAGCTAATCAGTGTGTGATTTATGTCTCCACCACCACCACCACCACCACCCTGTAGAAGGAGCGGGAGCGAGGCTCCAACTTGGTCTTTATGTTCCGCTTGCCCTTCGCTGCAGGGAAGGTGTTCAGTGTCAGCATGCTGGACACGCTGCTGTATCAGGTAACAGCCGAGTCAATAATCCACACTAACGTGTTCTTCTTGTGATGAGTTAAGAGCAGAAAGTGATATATTCTGGATAATGAAGTATTCTCTGTTGTATGTTGCGTTTCTGTGTGTGTGTGTGTGTGTGTGTGTATGTAAGTCCTTTGTGAAGGACTACATGATCTCTATCACCAGATTGCTTCTGGGGCTGGACTCCATGCCTGGCTCAGGCTTCCTATGTGCAGTGAGTATAAACATTATCATCGTCATCGTCATCATCATCATCATCATCATCATCATCATCATCATTTTCACTTCTGGTTGGTCAGAAGGTATTAATTAATAACATATAACAGCAGCTTTGACAGCAGTGCAGCTGCAAATACTTCTCTTTGTCATGATGACTATTGTGAGGACTATTATAATGTATCTATGATCATCATGGGAAAAATGATGGAGTATGAAGATCACAAGAACTGAGATGATGATAATGATTGAGGTCACATTGGGCTATGATGATCATGACTGACAATAATGATGATAATGGCAGTAACAAATATAATGACTGTAATAACTATGATAATGACAACAATGGCTAGAATAACTGTAATGATGATGATAATGACTATAATGATGATGATTATGATGATGATGATGATGACCATGATTATACAGTAGAATGTGGTGATGATGATAATGACTATGATGATGATGGTGATGATGATGATGATGATAACCATGATTATAGAGACTGTCGTGATGATATGATGATGATGATGATGATTATGATAATGATGATGACCATGACAGTAGACTGTGGTGGTGATGAAATGACTATGAAGATTGATGATGATGATGATGACCATGATTATAGAGACTGTTGTGATGATGATATGATTCATGATGATTATGATGATGATGATGACCATGACTATAGACTGTGGTGATGATGATAATGACTATGATAATGATGATTATGACCATGATTATAGAGACTGTGGTGATGACGATAATAACCACGATGATTACAACAATGACTATAATATCTGTAATGATGATGATGATGATGATGATGATCATGACTATAGAGACTGTGGTGATGATAATGTCTATGAAGATTGATGATGATAATGATGATGATGATAATGATGATGATGATGATGACCATGACTATAGACTCTGGTGATGATGATAACGACTATGATGATGATGATGATGACGACCATGACTATAGAGACTGTTGTGCTGATGATAATAACTATTATGATGACAACAATGACTATAATGTCTGTAATGATGATGATGATGATGATGATGATGACCATGATTATAGAGACTGTGGTGATAACGATAATAACTATGATGATGACAACAATGACTATAATATCTGTAATGATGATGATGATGACGACCATGACTATAGACTGTTGTGATGATGATAATAACTATGATGATGACAACAATGACCATAATGTCTGTAATGATGATGATGATGATGCTGATCATGACTATAGAGACTGTTGTGATGACGATAATAACTATTATGATGACAACAATGACTATAATGTCTGTAATGATGATGATGATGATGATGATGATGACCATGATTATAGAGACTGTGGTGATAACGATAATAACTATGATGATGACAACAATGACTATAATATCTGTAATGATGATGATGATGACGACCATGACTATAGACTGTTGTGATGATGATAATAACTATGATGATGACAACAATGACCATAATGTCTGTAATGATGATGATGATGATGCTGATCATGACTATAGAGACTGTTGTGATGACGATAATAACTATGATGATGACAACAATGACTATAATGTCTGTAATGATGACGATGATGATGATGACGACCATGATTATAGAGACAGTGGTGATGACGATAATAACTATGATGATGACAACAATGACCATAATGTCTGTAATGATAATGACAATATTGACTATGATGATGATGATGATGATGATGATGACCATGACCATAGAGACTGTGGTGATGATGATATGACTGTATTGATGATGATGATGATTATGATTATGACGACTATGATTACGACTATATAAATTACCTTCAGATGAAAATCACAGAAGAGGACTTGTGGATCCGCACTTACGGCCGGCTGTACCAGAAACTCTGCTCCTCCACAGGAGACATTCCCATTGGCATCTATCGCACAGAGGCTCATAAACTTCCTGTGTCTGAGGTTTGCACAATAAACCAAACCACAACACAACATAGTGTAGCCCAAAAAAACACAACAAACCCCAGGACAGTAAGACAGTCAGATTTAAGGTTTAAATGCTTTTTAACGGCTTTGAAAGCCCCACTTTATGTATTCCATTTTATTTCCCAGCTTTCAGAAAAACAGCAACACAAATCCCTATTTAATTAAAACCACAGGCAATAATATTTACACAGTGGACTAACAAGAGAAAACCAATTTAGATGTAAATATTACCTTTGATTTTTGTTAGATTTTACGTTTAATATCACACTCGGATTTTCAACATCTATATGTATATTTGGAATCTTGGCGAATTGGACATGAAGATTTTCTCAATACACAATCTGATCATTTTTCTGATCCTTATTCAAGCAGAAATTTTATACCCAATGTTGATTTCATATGAAGTGTTTTTAAAATGAAGAATCTAAAGTGTTTTTTTAACTTAAGAAGCTCCTTTAGAAGACATTCTGATGGTCATGTATGTCCTCCTCCTCAGTCTCAGGTGTCCATCACAGTGGAGGACTATGAGGACACTCGGGAGCTGCGAGAGCCTCTGCTCTGTCGCTCTGGTCCTCATCGTAACTCAACCTCTTCTGAGCCACTCTCCTCATCCTCATCATCCTCCCATGCCTCAGATCACCCGCTGTTAAGGAGGAAGAGCATGCAGTGGGCACGGCGGCTGAGCCGGAAAAGCGGACGTGGGTCAAGTGGTGCCAAAGGAGCGGGCAGTGCTGCAGAGAGAATCACGCAACAGAGACTTAGTCTGTTCCGCCGGTCCGAGAGGCAGGAGCTCAATGCGCTAGTCCGCACCCGGATGAAGCACCTCGGCCTCTCACCTTCTGGATTTAGTAAGTGTGTGTGTGTGCATGTGTGTGTGTGTGAAACCAAACACCTGAGTTTTGTAGAAACACCATAAGGTAACTGTCCAACCTTAAGGTAACCTGGCAACAGATGAGATGTTTGCTTTGAATTTGATGTAGGGAGAATAAACACACACTTTTTTGCCCCCTTATAATCAACCAAGCTGTCAGATGAATAAATAGACCAGACAAGAAAATATACTCACCCTGTGTCTGAGGTTTGTGTCCTATACCTTGAACCATAAACCATGGGCATTAATATGAAGTTGTTGCTAAGAGACTTTTCTCTAGGGAAGGCTTAACACTAGATGTTGGGGTGTGGCTACAAGTGATCATTCAGATCTCCACAAGAGCATTAGTGATTAGATCAGACTCTGATGTTAGATGTTTGAAGAAGCTCCAGTTGTATTTTATTCCAAAGGTGTTGAGTTGAATCAGAGTCAGGGCACTGTACAAGACGCTTGAGTTCTTTCACTCCCACCTTCAGCTCTACACCACGTCCTTATTGAGCTCAGGGGTTTTGCGTGTGCTGTGTGTCATGTTGGATCAGGTTTGAGTCAGGTTTGGTCTTAGTTCCAGTAAAGGGAAATTGCAAAGCTACAGAATAAAGCGACATTCTTTTTTGTGTATTGTATTCTGTTTTGGGGGGCACGGTGGCTTAGTGGTTAGCACGTTCGCCTCACACCTCCAGGGTTGGGGGTTCGATTCTCGCATCCGCCTTGTGTGTGTGGAGTTTGCATGTTCTCCCCGTTCCTCGGGGGTTTCCTCCAGGTACTCCGGTTTCCTCCCCCGGTCCAAAGACATGCATGGTAGGTTGATTGGCATCTCTGGAAAATTGTCCGTAGTGTGTGATTGTGTGAGTGAATGAGAGTGTGTGTGTGCCCTGTGATGGGTTGGCACTCCGTGCTTTGTAAGCTGTATCACACTCTGTGCTCTCTTTCCCTCTCTTTTTTCCATGCTGTCTGGTGTAAGATGGGATGACTGACCAGGGCAACAGACTCTCCTACATCCTCATCAACCCCTCACCTGACACACGACTTGAGCTGCATGATGTTGTGTAAGTGTGACATCATAAACATGACAAGTCGAACCCTAATACATGTAAAGCCATCACCTGGCCGAGACTAGACAGAAGTTGTGCACCATCCTGTCAGTGGTGGTCTTGCTGGTGTATCTGAGTACATTGAACTTCGGAGGACTGTCATTTCTGCTGGATCTTAGCCGTAGTTGTTGTTGTTGTTTTGTCCTGCAGATATCTGATCAGACCTGATCCTCTGTCTCTGGTGCCTAACCAGGGGAGCGGGCGGAAACCTTGTGTCAGCAAGTCGGACACGGATCGCCACCGGTTTAACACGCAGGACAGCACACACCTCTGATCGCACACCTGCACAACTACACAGCGGCCTGGAAGTGTGTGTGGGGTGTCTGTGTGTATGTGTGTGTGTATGTGTGTGTATGAGAGAGAGAGAGAGAAAAAGATAAAGAGAGAGAAAAAGGAGACCCAGAGACCGGAGAAGACTGGACTGTGAACTGGAACTGATTCTGTTCAGTCATTTCTTTTCTATTCAGAAGACTCGAATGCATGGACAGGTTACATTTTATTTATGCACCGGTTTTGTTTAGATTTCGTTTGTACTTCTTACCTTTTTTTTTTTGACGCGATGGAAGCCGAGGCCACGTAAGTGCATTTAAACGCAAGTCGTAATTTCTATTAGTCTATGTGCATGTGAATGTATGTTCAGTAGCCAACATTGCCAATCCATTCTGGACTGCCAAAGGAACAACGCTGCCAAATGTCTGTTAAAGGAGGAACAAAAATCCTCCGTCTTTGTCTTATAAGAAGCCCATCGTGTCCCTTATCGGCTCTGTGGTTCATCTCAGAGAGTTAATTTATCACTTTTTTTCATTTACACCCCATAGCAGGGATATCAAAAAAGCTCCCTGTAGCATTTCAACATGTGCCAACAGCACAGCAGCCAACAAAAGCTTATTAAACTGGCAAGGACCCATATAAGTGAACTTTATTCCCCTCTCCATCTGTTTTGCCCTTTTTGAAGGAGACTGTTGAAACTTCTACATGTTTAATAATAATTTAAGTGTTTTTTTACACTTAGGATCATTTCTGTACACCAGTCATCACTGTGTTTTGCGGTGTTAGTCTTGATGAGGATTGTGGATTTGGCTCTTTATTTAGCTTTTTAACCCTGTTGCTTAACCTATTGTTTTTGTCCTCCGTCACTCGACTGTGTAGTTGTTGGCATGCGTAGAGAGGAGCCTGCATGCCAGAATCGCACCCCTACCGCTTTGTGCTCCAGCTGGCGCGAGGGTATACGGCTGTCTTTATTCAGTGCCATTCACACACAAAGGCATTATGTATGAAATAAAAAAATAATCAAAACACCAAATCACTGCCTTTCATGAGTCTCATTGTGAAGCAAAAAGCTGTTGATGAGAGACCATGTGAGTCACTGCAGCTAGAACTGAATCAGTATAGAACTTTGTTTTAACCCTGTGTAGAACTGCACAATGCAGACACTCCCACAGACACTGACCACACCCATCCACTCCCACAGACACTGACCACACCCATCCACTCCCACAGACTCTGACCACACCCATAGAATTTGACCACACCCATCCACTCCCACAGACTCTGACCACACCCATCCACTCCCACAGACACTGACCACACCCATCCACTCCCACAGACACTGACCACACCCATCCACTCCCACAGACTCTGACCACACCCATCCACTCCCACAGACACTGACCACACCCATCCACTCCCACAGACTCTGACCACACCCATAGAATTTGACCACACCCATCCACTCCCACAGACTCTGACCACACCCATCCACTCCCACAGACACTGACCACACCCATCCACTCCAACAGACACTGACCACACCCATCCACTCCCACAGACACTGACCACACCCCTCCACTCCCACAGACTCTGACCACTCCCACAGACACTGACCACACCCATCCACTCCCTCAGACTCTGACCACACCCATCTACTCCTACAGACACTGACCACACCCATCCACTCCCACAGACACTGACCACACCCATCTACTCCAACAGACTCTGACCATGACCATTTAGCCACACAGACTCTGACCATGACCTTTTACTCCCATAGAATCTGACCACACCTGCCCACTCTGACAGACACTGACTCCACTCCCAGATGCGGACCATCCCCGTTTATTTCCACATAACATGATAACTTTGATCAACAACCAGTCTCAGACCCTGAACACGGTCTTTTGCTTCCAAAAATCTTTACCATGCTTGTGTGCTCACAAAGCAGACATATTAAGCCAGTCCTCTCTGACCACACCCATTCACTTCCACAGACTCTGACCTATTCTGTCCACTGCCAAAGACACTGACCACACCCTTCCCCTCCCAAAGAGCCTGACTACTACTGTGAGAGACTACTACGTCTGTTCACTTCATTGAAACGATAAGCAGTAAAACAACCTTAAATACTATAACAAAGTTCTAGCCACAATGACGTACCACCGCTAGACAATAATTATAGAAATTTCACGCCATACGTTCACTGGAAGTGAGCACAGGGCGAACGCCACATTTGCCTCCTGTTCTTGATTACACACCTACGCTTTGCATCTTTGTAAAGCCGTCACACTCTTTTGGCTCACGAATATAAATAGACACATTTACTCAGATTGATCAAATGCTTCATCCTGCAAACAGAGGAGATGAATCATCACCTCACTGCTAATGGCACTCTAGTTAATGCTCTCAAGCCCTATTAGTTACAATTAGTCACAGATGCAATATTTCATGACTCTTTCTGTCTAGACGTAATGTGATGTCAATTCTTTAATGGATTTCAGCTGCGAAGTCACAGCCACCATCTATCTACCTACTGGAGGACGCAGAACAGACTGTTCTTCCAGCACTAGTGTATATAAACTGTAAAATAATATAATATAAGCATGATGTATTATGCTGGGTTATAAGGACTGGGCCTTTTAAACCTATGATTTAAACTGAGAATGGGAACAAATACATTATTAATTGGATCTAATGAAAATCTAATGGGGATCGATTCGCATCTCTGCCCTCTGTGTGTGGAGTTATCATGTTCTCCTCAAGCTTCAGGGGGTTCCTTCAGGTCCTCCGGTTTCCTCCAAAGTCCAAAGATGTGTTGTAGGCTGATTGGCATCTCTTCGTCGCGTAGTTTGTGGGTCTGAGTGAGTGTCTGTGGTTGTACCCTGCCTCCCTAGGAGGAGCTCGAGGTAGGATCCCCTGGATATATGGATGTAAGGAGGGATGGATGGATGGATGAAAAGAAGGAAGGAAGGAAGTTAGGAAGGAAAGAAGGATGAGATGATGGATGGATGGATGCATAGATGGATGGATGGATGGAAATAAGGAAGGGATGATGTATGGATGCAAGGGAGAAAGAAAAGAAGGAAGGGATGATGGATGAAGGGATGTGGTAGCTCAGTGGTTAAGGTGTTGGGCTACTGATCGGAAGGTCATGGGTTCAAACCCCAGGTCCACCAAGCTGCCACTGCTGGGCCCCTGAGCAAGGCCCTTAACCCTCAGTTGCTCAGTTGTAAGTCACTCTGGATAAAGGTGTCTGCTAAATGCCGTAAATGAAAAGAAGCATGGATGAATGTATGGATAAAAGGATGGGTGGATGGATAGCGGGAAGGAAAGCAGGAAGGAAGGAAGGAAGTCCTAATATCCTGGTCAGAAATTTGGTTATTGACTCACTAATGAATGAAGATGGTTTACTGAGGTGTGTTATAACAGCGTGTGCACTGGATCATCACAGAACTGAATTTTTTGTTTGTGTAAAATCTGAAATATACACATATGATATATAGATATGATATATACAGATATGATATACACATATGATATATACACATATGATATATACAGATATGATATATACACATATGATATATAGATATGATATAAACACATATGATATATACACATATGATATATACACATATGATATATAGATATGATATATACACATATGATATATACACATATGATATATACACATATGATATATAGATATGATATATACACATATGATATATACACATATGATATATACAGATATGATATATACACATATGATATATACACATATGATATATACAGATATGATATATACACATATGATATATACACATATGATATATACAGATATGATATATACACATATGATATATACACATATGATATATACACATATGATATATAGATATGATATATACACATATGATATATACAGATATGATATATACACATATGATATATACAGAATTAAGTTTATGGAGTCAGCCATTTTTTGGTACTGTTTAATTAAACAAACGAAACAATACAATGGTAAGAGCTCTTAAATACGAAACAGCCAGTCATGAGCTCGGATCATCAGCATCTCATTTAACTTAACGCCAGCCATGTTACTGTCGTTTGGCCGTATTTTTCTCATTAACACCTGGTCAGAGTCGAAACCTGCTCTGCTTAGGTTCACTGTCTGCCAAAGCAAGTCAGTCGTAACGTGATCCTGTGGGCACTTAGCTTTAGTGACACGGGATCTGGTTTGGTCTTTTCGGGCCAGCTTAAACACGCTGACTTCTGTGTGTGTGTGTGTATGTGTGTGTGTGTGTGTGTGTGTGTGCTAAAAAAGATCTCTCCTCTGCTTCTCTGAGTACACACTGATAACAGCTCATTGCTTTTGTCAATAAAAGCTGTTTTTTCTTTTTTTTTTGTGGGAGGTTATGTATTCCTGAGCTTTAGCTCATAAATCTCTACAACAAGAACTAACCCCAGGAAATGTCACAGAGGACAATGTTTTAGACCACAGCAATTCGCCAAATTTTTTATTCTTTTTTTTTTTTTTTTTTTTAATTACATTATTTAATCTTTTTAAATGTTATGGATCCTGTAGTTCCTTTAATCACGAGCACTACGTCTGTCAGAGCTGCTGTTTTTTATTATATTTAAATATTATATTACGTTATAGACAACCATAAAAAACAATCAGTACTGAAAAATGAATTTAAAAAGCATAACTAAGTGAGTAATGGTATGATTAATGAATCACATGAATAAATGAATTAAGCTGGAAAGATTATGCCTACATTGTTAAGGTGCCAATAAATTCGATCTCAGCTGTTGACTTGGATGATGTTATCTACCTAATGCTTTAGTTTGTCTTCTGATCCGGTTCCCTTAGGGTTAGAGTTCTGTGTGCCTTCACGATCACAGCAGCGTAAACAGAACAGAATTAAACCCAGAGAAAAGGATTTGTTACGCTCGGTGCTCGACAACTCCCTGCCTTCAGAGATTAAATGGAGCTCCAGGAGGTGACGCTGCAACAATATGGGAACATATTTAATCTTGTGTTTGGTGTTCATGTGAATAAGACGATAGAAAATTTAGAAGCTGTTAAAAAAACTCCTGGTTACATAATTTCACTAAACGCCGTAGTACAGTTATAGAAAGGAAATGATTTATAATCCCGTTCTCTGTTGTCATCCGAATGAGGACGAGGTTCCTTTCCGAGTCTGGTTCCTCTCCAGGTTTCTTCCTCGTATCATCTCAGGGTGTTTTTCCCTGTCACTGTCACCTCAGGCTTTGAATTGAGTTGAGTTGAGATGAACCCATGTTACCAGAGGCTGCTGTTCCACACAGCTACTTTAACCGGGCAGATCTTCAGAGGACCAGGGTTGCTGCCGTTGATGTTGGCGCCGGGGCAGAAGAACGGGAACATCCTCTCAGTGAAGCGCTCATTGAAGGTGTAGATGGGTGTCAGGTCCAGAGGGTTGGAGAAGCTGACCTCGCCAGCATCAAAGTCCAGCTTCACCCTGACTCTCTCGAGATGGCGGCTCGTCTCCAGCTGCGTGGGCGGAGACGTCATGGCCGTGTAAATGCCGTCAGACAGTGCGATTGTCCAGAAACCCGCCTCTGGACCTCCTGAGACTTTCCCTTTTCTGGCTATGGACTCCTTGACCACACCGATGACCCAGTCGTTGTTGTTCTTCACCTCAACCTCCCAGGCGTGTCGTCCCGACTCAAAGCCCTCGGACCCCAGCACGAAGACAAAGTGGTCGAAGCGCTCCGGGTTGTCGGGGAGCTTCTGCATCATGCCACTGTTGCTGACGTGGGCCAGGTTTTTACTCAGCCTCAGGCAGGGGTAGGCCGTGTTGGCATCTAGGGTCACCGGAGCTAAGAAGAGGACGAGGTATCTGGTGGTTATTCATGACTCAGAATTTTTTTCTAAAAAATGTATTCAACTCCCCCAAAAAAGTTCATAATAGCTTTATTTATTTATTTCATTTTAGTCCTCGATAATGTGCCGAATCTGATCATATACATAAATTGTTGAGTCATAACTGTTAAAATTCATATTTGTCCATTGAAAGCAGACTTGGAGAATTTCATTACTTATTACTGCATTGCTGAGGTTTTTTAGCAATAAAATTCAATGAACAGATTAAAATCTGACATAACTTTTGCACGTGACCAATATGTTATCAGCTTTATTATTTTATTTCTGTTTTATTAGATTTTTTTAAACAGACAGCACATTAAAAGGGGAAGCGGATTCAGATTCAAAATTGTTACCAATTGAAGAATTAAATTTGCCTTTATATTTTTACTTTTTTATATTTTCCAGTAATCCTGTAATAAACGGCTTTGAGGGCGGAGCTCTGTACGAGCTCTGTTTGTGATGTCACAACATTTCATCGGTTCAACATTTTTGATATAGTATCCCAAAGGGTTTTATTGCTTATTTGACAGCCATTTGTCAAGGATTATGTTTTATTAAAATATCCATTTACAGTTACACTTAAAGGTGGGGTCTCTGTTGTTTGAGAAATGCTTCAGAAAACTGAGTCGGGACGACAAACTAAACAAAAACAAAACTAACGTGTAGCCAATGAGCAGAAAGGGGCGTGTCTTGTCAATATGGGCGGAGAGAGTGTTCAGTGCGCATGTGTGACATTAGCAGAAAGCGGTTTTAACATTGACATGGAGGATAAAAACAAAGAAAGAAAGCGAAGAAAGGCTTACGATAAGGTAAGAAGTAGGACGTGTTAATATAGGATCAGCTTTCCAGCGCTGGAGAGAACTGAAGAAGCAGGAAGGCCTGCGATGGGACGCCAATGTTGCTTTTTTCCTTCTCGATAGGTGAGTAACGTTGGTTTTGTTTTGTTACACAGAACTAATATATGCCTTTGTCCTTTACATGATTATGCTTGTGTGTCATTTTTGCTTGTTTGTTTATCTGCAATCGTATTGTTCTTCCCTTCAGCTATGATAAAGACACATTTCTTTCCCTTAGTTGCCTGGGTTACGTATGTATGTGTGGGCGGAGCTATCGATACAGGGGTGGGACCCATTTGGGTTAGGGGCGTGTTTGTTTTGGTGATTTCAAATGTCAACATTGGCTTTCAAATAACGGAGACCCCACCTTTAATGATGTGGAACGGATATTGGTTACAACCAAAAAAAAACCTCAATATCCTGGAGGAACCGATGAGTAATGCTTCACCTAAAGCTCTGACCTCTGAGCCTGTGACCCTGAGAGCGTGTGGGGAAGCTTACTATATTCCACCATGGCCTGCATTTTCTCCCACAAGCTGAACTTCAGACAGCTGACGTGTTTCGCCACGTTGATGAGAGCAGATGGAACTTTCTCCGGTTCATTAAAGGTTAATTGTGTCCTGCAATTACATCAGATTCACTGTGTACATGCTGTAGATTCATAACAAATTAGGATAATTAGATAGAATTGGATAGAAGTTATCAGTCATGCACACACTTACCTCGGTTTTGTGTTCTTATAGTGCTACAAGGACCAAAAAAAGAGTCAAATCAGAAGTAATAATAATAATAAAAATAATAATAATAATAATAATAATAATAATAATAATAATAATAATAAACTTTCTTCATACATGTAAAATGCAAAAAAAAGTAAAAAGAAATAAAAAAGCCTTTCAATAATGTTAATAATAATAATAATAATAATAATAATAATAATAATAATAATAATTAATAATAAATAAATAAATAAATAAATAAATAAATAATACTTTTTCTTCGTATATTTCAAATAAAAAGTAAATGTAAAATAGGCTAATTATTAAATATAATAATAAAAATATAAGAATTATTGAATTATTATTAAATAATTTTATTAAAAATAAAAGTAAAAGAAAAAATATATAATAAAATTAAAGAATATAAAATCTAAAAATATATAAAACTATAAATTTGTTTTAAAAAGAAATAAGAAAAAAGGCCCCACAATAATAATAATAATAATATTAATAATAATAATAATAATAATAATAATAATAATAATAATAAATAATATTTTTTCTTCGTATATTTCAAATAAAAAGTAAATGGTAAAATAGGCTAATTATTAAATACACCAAATAAAATTAAAAGAAAAAAAAATAATAAAATTAAAAAATATAAAATCTAAAAATATATAAAACTATAAATTTGTTTTAAAAAGAAATAAGAAAACGGCCCCACAATAATAATAATAATAATAATAATAATAATAATAATAATAATAATAATAATAATAATAATAATAACGTAATTGTTAATTATTATTATTATTATTATTATTATTATTATTATTATTATTATTATTATTATATAAAAATAACATAAACTGAGAGAAAAGCTGAGTAAATTCTTAATGTCATTTCTTAAAGGATTGTAATTAACAATTTTATTAATAACATGTTAACGTGATAAAACTTGCATACCTTCAGGAACACGGCCTCGCTGTTGGACATTTCATCATCGACGGTTCTGACGGCGTGGGAGAACATCAGAATATCCCGTGAGAGGTTGTCAGTGTTTTTCTTCATTAGATGCAACTTCTCCTCCTCTTCCTCAGCCAGGAGAGAGATCCGCTCCAGCTCCTGTTTATCCAGGAACTGTCTGATCTCCTCAAATTCCTCTCTGATCTGTTTCTCTGCCTGCTGCCTTTGGTTCTGTCCAAAAGGACAAAGAAAAGACATGACAAAAAAAAAAAGAAGAGAAATTCTGCTGTTAATTACTTGTAATTGTTTTGTTCTCTGTGAAACCTGGCTTTAGTTAACAGGTTCTGGAAGGTTCTGTCTTTTCTCTCTCCGTTGTTACCTTGATGTGGACGGTGATGTCGTCGTACTCCTGCTTGGCCTCGTAAAGACGACGGAGATTTTTCTTCATCGGCATCAGCTCCTTCTTCAACTCCGCCTGAAGACAAGAGCACAAAAGCACGACTAAGAACTAAAGACAAAATAATAGTAAATAACTAAAAAAATAAATCAGGGTACGTATAACAAGGAGACACTGGAGTCGAGTGACTAACTTCAATTCTATATTAATGTGTATATAATGTGTATATAGTATGTATATACAGTCGTATGTAAAAGTTTAGGAACCCCAGACAATTTCCATGATTTTCATTTATAAATATTTGGGTGTTTTGATCAGCAATGTCATTTTGATCTAGCAAATAACTGAAGGACACTAAAGTAATATTTCAGTAGTGAAATGAGGTTTATTGGATTAACAGAAAATGTGTAATATGCATCAAAACGAAATTAAACTGGTGCATAAATTTGGGCACCCCAACAGAAAAATCACATCAATATTTAGTAGAGCATCCTTTAGCAGAAATAACAGCCTCTAGACGCTTCCTATGGCCTGTAATGAGTGTCTGGATTCTGGATGCATACGACTGTATATAATGTGTATATAGTATGTATATATAACGTGTATTTAATATGTGTATATGTGTGTATATATATATATATATATATATATATATATATATATATATATATATATATATATATATAAAACATGTATATAATGTATATATATATATATAATATTATTAATATTATACACATTAAATATATATATATATATATGTATATATGTGTATATAATGTGTATATTATATATATGTGTATATAATGTGTGTATAATGTGTATATAATATGTGTATATAATGTATATATAACATGTATATTAAGGCATGTGTCTAACAAGATTCTATATTTCTAACCATCACCACACATCCTGTATAATCTTAATAACGAGTTCCTCTGAGGTTCTCTGGGTTCTCTGGGTGCAGAACCCTCTCTGCAAGAGTCCGGTGTGTATTTAGGGTTCGGAATGGACTTAAGGTGGGAGACAATCTGAATAACACTAACACGCTAAAAGGCAAAAAAGCGTTCTAAATGATTTTTAAATCAACGAGAGCTCCTGTAAACTCTTTTACCTCCACCGTGTCCTGAGTGTTATGTGTTAAACTTTACAGCTTGTTGTGAAAACATGCCGGGATGAAAGAGAATGATGTGGGTGGACACACACACACACACACACACACACACACACAGAAACACGCGCTGGACACATGCAGACTGCGTTCTCAATTCCCTCGATTCTGATTGGTCAGTTGGATGTGAATTTATTTTGTAAAACAGCAGCTCTTACAGCTCCAAATCGCACACTCATTTCACTATGGTACTGTTTCTATGGCAACAGCTTACACATAGCAGCATGACCGATGCTCCACATAAATGGATTTATGTTTTATAACATTCGTGTCAGGAGTCTTTAGTGTCAGCGCTTGGTCACAGTCAGCTGTCCGGTTTTACTACATCAAGAAATATAGTAGAACTGATCACTGACTTGTTCAGATGTTAAAACTAAAATTGGATAAAGAAAAATTCCAATGTTTAATCATTTCGATTGAGGAATGAATATACAACAATTTTTATCTCAGAGAAGGGGCGGGGCTAAACCTGTTACTAGGTGACACGTTCTTTTGAAGACCGTGATTGGTTGTCCAATAAAAAAAATAGGAGCGCTTTTAAAATCTGCTCACTATCATTATTAAATATTGTACACAACACTTTTCTTCTCCCTCTTCACCTTTCAGTCATTTTTTTTTTATAAAGAAATCCTCTAGGGCTGGGCGATATGGCTGAAAAGTGTATCACGATATCAGTGTTTCATATCGGTCGATATCGATAATTATTGATATTTTTTATGACCCATTTAAGATAAGGACCAGGAGAAAAATATATTACATTTAAACATTTTTATTTTAAACTTAACCTTCCTCTGATCGTAATCCCCTCGGTTATTAAGACAGAAACGTCAACAACCAGGAAAACTCAAATAATTATAATGTAAACATGAGTCTAAAGTCACAATGAACACTTAACAATTATCTCTTAACATTTAAGGTGTAAAATGAAAGAAAATGTAAGAAATGCTTAATAAAGTGTAATAAAATTGTCCAAAGTGTTAAATATAAACATAGAGAAACGGTCTTGCATAATTTGCAGACGACGTTGGTCAGACTACGGTCTGACTTATAATATCCAAAAAGCTGCCATACAGGTGCGCTGACTTTTCCTCTTTTATTTACAATTTCCTCATTTTCTGCTTATCGGTCGCCGGTTCCAGCAGACCAGCACGAGACAACGATATGGCACAACCAAACATGATACTGTTACACGATTGGCTGTTAGCATGTCACTCCCTATGTTGCTAGGTTACCACAGAGTGAGGGCCTTTGTAAATAGTTATTTATAAATAAATAAATAAAAAATCTCGAACGTTTTATCAAACACATTTTTTATTGATATCAATCATGTGTCTATCGCAATTCATATCGTTATCGTTTTATCGCCCAGCCCTATAATCCTCTTAAAAGTCCTCCTCACAACTCCTAACACATTTACATTTACATTTATGGCATTTAGCAGACACCCTTATCCAGAGTGACTTACAACTGAGCAACTGAGGGTTAAGGGCCTTGCTCAGGGGCCCAGCAGTGGCAGCTTGGTGGACCTGGGGTTTGAACCCATGACCTTCCAATCAGTAGCCCAACACCTTAACCACTGAACTACCCCCTTTTTAACCTTATGAGCTTTTAAGGGTTAAGATGCTCTATGAAGAACTTTTATCTTTAATGGGATCTTCTCTTTAATCTTAAGGGGAAATGCCCACATTTATAAGAATTGTCTTAGAATTACATCACTAAAAAAAATCTATACACTAATTTATAACCTTTATAAATACAGGCCCTGGATCATAATAATATCAAAGTACTGATGGAGTGTTAATTATTTTTCTCGAACAGCATGACAGAGTGTTTTATTTTCTTTTTTCATTTCAATTAAAAAAAAACATTATATATATATATATATATATATATATATATATATATATATATATATATATGTTTTTTTTTTAGATATTTAATGTTCTTAATAATTATCACTATTTATTATCACGTTATCTGAATAAAATGTTGACCTTTTTTTAAATAAACTGATGTGCATGGTTTGTATAGAAGGTTCTTTTTTTATTTATTTCCTAATTAAAATGCCATGTTTGTAGTTTCCCCAGAAATAAAGCCTGGCCTTTTACCGGTGTGACAGCGTGCTGTGGGATTTATAGCCGTTTACACAGCTGACATTAACATTGTTGTCATGTCCTGTTGTTTCCTCTATCAGACTAAAGGTCAGTGTTGTAGGGAGCTGATAATGTCAGAGGATCATTTTGGTTGCACGGTGAAGCTCACCTTAAGGTCATGTGCTGCTTCCTCCATGGGACAGACACGGTGGCCTTGGTGCTTCTTGGAGGTGTGACACACGCAGCACAGCAGCTCGTCGTCATCGTGGCAGTAGAGTTTGAGCGGCTCTCTGTGGGTGGTACACAGGTCTAACAGCTTGGTGGTGGTGCCGGGCGACGACGGCGGCGTGCTCAGGCCCTTCTGTTCCTGCGCCAGCGTCTCACATACGTTCTTCAGTACGAGGCTGACTGTGGGCTCGGTGAGAGAACACCTCCTCCTGCACACGGGACACTCACGCTTAGGTGTCTTCTTGCTCCAGAACTGGTTCAGGCAGGTTCGACAGAAGCTGTGGCTGCAGCGCAGGACCACGGGGTCGGCGAAGATCTCGCAGCACACGGGACACGACAGCTGGTCCTCCACGGCCGAGCGGCAGCTCGAGGTCAGAGCTCGAGGACGCATAATCGTCGTCACTTTGGGGTTCAGGAGCACGCCGCCTCTCCCGGGCTGAGAGGAAGCTCTGGGTCGTAAAGGCATCGCTTTGGCTTGTCTGCAAACTGAAGGAGCGGTGAAAACGTGACCCTTTCTGAGTGTAGCTGCCTTTTATAGTCAACACCGTCCACCGATTCAGTGACCACGAGGCGTCTTGCGTCAGTCTGAGGAAAACAACCAGCACTTGGCACATCGGTGAGATGTTTGCTGTAAACAGCACTGTTTTGGAGACTCAGACGGTGTTGACTAAAGCAGACACGGCCGCTCTGTGCTCAGGGCATCGTAAAAAAAACATGTAGAGCGAGCCTTTCTTCATCCTCGAGTGTCAGCCGTCTCACAGAAGCGTAACAAAACAGACTATATAAAAAATACGCATGGTTATAAAATCACCGTCTCACGTGAACACACAAAAAACTGATCTGATTTTGTGAGACCTCTGATTATTGTGTTCACACGCAATCCACATCTGCACGAGTCTGAAGCGACGACTAGACAGTTCACTCAGAGAGAAGATCGACACCGTGTCCGGTCCCTCATTTAAAGAGAATCCTGTATTAGGAGATCTGATGCTGTCTGTCGCTAAAAAGTCATCTTTAAATAGGGGAATTAAACGCCGATTACGGAGAAATACGTTGCTGGAGAAAAAACAGAAGAGATTCTGCAGGAAGAGAAAATAGATGCGGACTGTAAAACTCTTCCAGGATATTATGTCCGTGTGCAAACAACCACAAAAAAAATAAATAAAATAAATGAAAAACTGTACGTAAAATAATTAATTAATAAAAAAAATAGATAAACGATTCTCAGATTGAGAATGAAACCAAAATAAAACTTCCTTTTTTTGCAGAAAGGAAAATATTGAATTCCAGCATTAGAACCTTACACTGTCTGTGAAACATGGTGGTGGTAGTATCATGCTTTAGGCCTGTATTGCTGCATCTGGGCCAGGAGCTTACATTTACATTTATAGCATTTAGCAGACGCCCTTATACAGAGCGACTTATAATTTTATCTCATTTTTATACAACTGAGCAATTGAGGGTTAAGGGCCTTGCTCAGGGGCCCAGCAGTGACAACCTGGTGGACATTGGAATTGAACTCACAACCTTCCGATTGGTAATCCAGCACCTCAACCACCTTAACCACTAGGCTACCACATCCCCCTTACCATCATTGACGGAACATCAAATTCAGAATTATACCAGTGATACCAAGTCTGTGTACCAAAGAATGATTAAAGAGGAACAAAGATGATGTTTTAGATCGGTAAAGTCAATGTCCTGAGCTGAACGCAAAAGAAGCAAGCAGTTCATGCGAGGACACCAAATAAAATCCCAGTGTTGAAGCTCTTGTGTAACTGAGGAATGGGATAAAATTCTTCTAAACTGTTGTACAGAACCGATCAAAAGTTACCGGACACTTTACTTACAGTTATTTCTGCACAAGGAGACACCACAGATTTGTAACGCTGGATCATTTGTCTCAATAATTAAATGAAGTAGTTTAATATTGTTGGCTCTTTTGTGTGATTGTGTTCACTTCTGGGTCCTATTTATGCAGAAACATAAGAATCTCTAAAGGGTTCACAAACTTTCAAGCAACACCGTACACACACACACACACACACACACACACACACACACACACACACACACACACAGGTCAGGTTTTTTTTTTCCCCCTAAATATTAACTTATTATTTGAATCATTTCTACAGTACAAATAGATTTTAATAACTTTGTATTCATTCATTTTTATTTATTTAGATTTTTTACAATTATTTTTTATACATTTTCTTCTATTAAGGATTTTCGTATTTTTTTCTTTTATTTCTAATTTCTCTTTTTCTTTATATTCCTGCGAAGGAGAGAACGTAAGCTCCCCATCCGCTAGATCGTTTTTTTAAAAAATAAATAAAAAGAAAAATCTTAAAGTTTTATGACGTTTATTGTTATGCGAACCGTTCTCCGATTCACACGGCGCCGTTTCAGCCCGTATTTGTAAATTTAAAACAAAACAAAACAAACATTTTTGTCTGCCGTGTGCGAGCGGATCTGTGAAAGAAAGTGTACCGGAACGTTCTGAGATGAACACGACATTAGCCCTGATTTATACAGCTAGGATTAAATCCAGAGCACAATTAACTTTCTTCGGACGTCTAAAAAAATCCAAATCGTGTATCGTTCATCATGAGTCTGTGGATCAGTTGATCAGTCAGAAGAAACACAATAAATCCCTGTTAAAAAATGATCTGTAAAATGATTCACAAATGAAACTGTGACCAAAACAATAACAAACAAAATAAATTGTGATGGCATCAAGAAAGACTTCAGAGGCCACATCATTAGTTAAAGAGAGTCGATGTATCGTATGATATTAAAGTGTCATGTGACCGGTCATAGAGACTCATCTGTTCCTGGAATGAGCCACAGGTTATTAGACAAACAACATGAAGACTAAAGGAGGCAGCAAAACCAGTCCAGGAAAACAGTTCTGGAAATGATGATAATCAGGGTTTGGCTATAAAAGGTATTTCCTGAGTTTGCACAGTTTATATAAACTAACGTGTAGCCAATGAGTAGAAAGGGGCGTGTCTTGTCAATATGGGCGGAGAGAGTGTTCAGTGCGCATGTGTGACATTAGCAGAAAACGGTTTTAACATTGACATGGAGGATAAAAACAAAGAAAGAAAGAGAAGAAAGACTTACGATAAGGTAAGAAGTAGGACGTGTTAATATAGGATCAGCTTTCCAGCGCTGGAGAGAACTGAAGGAGCAGGAAGTTGGTCACATATTCACAGATTGGAGTTTCCTGAGTCAATAACTCCTGAGCTAAACACTGTTACTACACAAATAACACCTCTTTTCTATCGTAGTAATGTAGAGACGCAGCTACAACCGTGTTTTGTGTAGTAACAGTGTTTAGCTCAGGAGTTATTGACTCGGGAAACTCCAATCTGTGAATATGTGACCAACTTTACTTAAGACGCCGAGGCGCTTTTTTCCTTCTCGATAGGTGAGTAACGTTGGTTTTGCTTTGTTACACAGAACTAATATATGCCTTTGTCCTTTACATGATTATACTTGTGTGTCATTTTTGCTTGTTTGTTTATCTGCAATCGTATTGTTCTTCCCTTCAGCTA
Source organism: Tachysurus vachellii (assembly GCF_030014155.1). Taxonomy (NCBI): domain Eukaryota; kingdom Metazoa; phylum Chordata; class Actinopteri; order Siluriformes; family Bagridae; genus Tachysurus; species Tachysurus vachellii. The sequence continues at coordinate 16,068,120 of NC_083480.1, read as the reverse complement.
TGATAAAGAAACATTTCTTTCCATTTGTTGCCTGGGTTACGTATGTATGTGTGGGCGGAGCTATCGATACAGGGGTGGGACCCATTTGGGTTAGGGGCGTGTTTGTTTTGGTGATTTCAAATGTCAACATTGGCTTTCAAACAACGGAGACCCCACCTTTAAGAGAGACTGCAGCTTTACATCGTCACGGCGTGTTTACTCACAAAGACATGACAAAGACAAAGACTTAACAAACTGTAGGAAAAGAAAACACGAGACATATCAGCTGGTGCAATTAGATGTTTTGTTTTAATGAAGCTGAGAAATAGGTGTAAGGAGTAAACATGTGAAGCAACATTCCAGTTCCTAAAGACACGCCGCACGGACGGACGGACGGACGGACGGACGGCTCTCCGATTGCACTTTGACGTATGAACAGTGTTTGTTTTTGTAACAGCATTGATCTTTTCTTTAAAAAAAAAAAAAAAAAAAAGGAGCTATAATACACTGGAAAAGGAGAAAAAGACACAGTGTCAAC
>NC_083480.1:16047603-16062603 GCF_030014155.1 Tachysurus vachellii | reverse complement strand
CACACGCTCACACATATGCGTTCACACACACGTTCACACACACAAACATGCACACACACACGCTCACACATATGCGTTCACACACACGCGTTCACACACATGCATTTACACACACGCACGCACACAAACATGCACACAACCACACACGCTCACACACACACGCACACACCAAAAGCCTTCAGCGGTTCCACCAGCTTCAAGACAAAGTTTTTCCCCCTCTGTAGTTCTTTGAGCATCTTCGCCACCTCGTAGTGTCGACAGCCGATAAGCGTCTGACCGTTGATGGACTCGATCATGTCTCCCACGTTGATGATTTGGATCTGATGGATGATGCTGCCTTCCCTTATTCTCTGCAAAGGAAACCCGGGTCATTTTTAGCACATCCTGACTCCTGGTTTGTGTTCGTGCGGTTTGTGAGCTGGCTTCCTGTACCTTAATAAACGCGTAGCCGGCACCATTGTCAGTGATCGTGAGTCCAAGCGCGTCCTCGCCTTTGAACACCTCCACTTCTTTCCTCTGACCTTTCACATGAGCGAAGATAAAGTCCTCCAGGCCGATCTGGCCACCCAGCAGCTTGTCCATGTCCACTTTGTGGGTGTTCAGTGTGCAAAACATAACCTGAACACAAAGAGGCATGGGGAGAGCCGTTAGCACGGAGTTCACACACATCAAAACAAACCAAATCAGAGGATATTTTTACACACTGCGGGTGTGCCGAACTAACAAGGATTAAACACTTTAGAGAGTTTAGGATTTGGTCCAAGTTTGAGGTTATTTATACTTAAAGTTAAACTAATAACCAGAATTAAAATAAAGTCCGAATTCAAAGCTGATTATTAATAAAAAAATTCAACTGGATTAATAGATAACATTAAATTGACACCTAGTTAAACACACACACATACACAATCCAAAAATTAAACGATTCACTGCTTTACACTTTTGATGTTACAAATCTTATTGATGCCGTAATAAATTGTATGATAACGGCGATCTTCATTCTGTCTAGTGCAAGCGGACATCACACTTCATTCTCTATACACAGGAGAGTGTGTGAGCATCTGCAGCTGTTTCAGCCAAATACATACAAACCAGCCTTTTATTTTACTTTAACCTTTGCAAAAAGCTCCTTTTTTATTCAATAAGAACAAAACGAATTCCTGAAACACATCGTTCGAGTCTCACTTCTTCCGGCGGGATCGCGAAGGCTTCCCCGATCTTGGCGTAGAGTTCACGGACGTTCCCGAATCCCTCTATACGACCCGTGGGGCTGCCGTGCGCCAGCTGGGTGTGGAAAATGAGACGAGGTCGCAGGTTAGTGGGCGGAGGAGGAAGACCTTCCTGTGTCACACCTTCGGCGATTCCGACCCGCCCACCGTCCAGTCCGTCCACGTTGAGCCCGGCGCGGATCGGCTCGGCTTCCTCGTTTTCCACCAGCGGAGACGCTTTCTTCCGTCGGCCGAGTCCGAGCGGCATCTTCAGGGGTTTCCTGGGGTGTTCGGTAGTAAAGTGGAGACGTGATAATCTGGAGTTCGCACAGCTACAAAGTCTTTGTATGTACCTGGTTTAGACTCAAGCCATTTAAATCAAAGACCTGCAATTAAAAACAAATCGTAACAAAGATAATTTTTTTTGACGTCATATCAATCCAGGGTTTAACGTTACACACGTGCAAGTCTTATTACAGCCTTATTAGACAGTAAGTCATGTGACCACAGTGCTGCTGAATTCTAATTGGTCTAAAGATGTTTCTACGGTAACGGCTCACGTCAGCGAACGCTCCTTTAAGCGTATTAAAAAGCATCGGAAACGGTTTTATGACATGAGGGTTTAAGGAAGGAGTCTCCGTTACCAGCGCTTATTGTACCAGTCAGAAAAGTTTACAGAAATCTTCAGAACCGAGCGAGTTTACGCTGCAATTTCGTTTCTTTTTAAAGTTTGACGCTGTTTATATAACAAAACTGTAAACAAATAAAAAATGACGTTCTGTTTTTCGATAAATAACAAATCGCACGTCGCTAAATTAGAACGAAACGGGAAAAAAAAACTGAACACTGTTTTTGATTCGTTTCCTTTCGCAGCACCTTCCAATTTAAAGATCCTAATTACATGATTATAAATTATTATTTTGTTTATTTTATAGAATGTAACTATAGTCTATAAATAAACAAACAAACAAACAAACAAACATATAATTAGGATCTTTAAAATGTGATTAAAAACAAGAAGCCGGTTTCTACTAAAAGTGTTTATTTTGACCGAAGACGATAAAACCGTGATGTATTTCACTAGAATATCGTACCGTTATCTATCATATCGAAACACCTCTGTACACATTTTACATTTATTTATCTATAAACCTTCCCAGTATTCTATTTAGTGATATTTCGTCTAATAAACCGGTATTTAAGACTAAAAACAGTAAAAAAAAAAATAATAATAATAATAAATAAATAAATAAATAAATAAATCGAGTAAACGTTAGTGTGGTAAGTTTGCTAGTTAGAAGTTAGCAAACTAGCAAGTTTTGAGATAAAGTTAAACATTTATAACAAAACTAACAGTCGAATACGGATGAAATGACGCATTTGGGTCAATAAAAAGTCTCACATGACGTTAATGATGATGACAAATTAAAACAATTCACCGTGACAGGTTTAGAAACACGGTTAGCATGTTAGCTTGTTTAGCTAGGAGAAGAAAACCGTTAGCTATTTTGTCCCGATTTTAAAGACCTGCCCTGAAACAATCGACCAGACTCACCACGATAACGCGATTAAATCCTGTTATTAGATCACTAAACTATCCAGCAAAGCCTCGACCTTCATATTACACTAATTTTTACACCCTGTACGCTGAAAGCTTTCCCATCACAGGGCAAGATGAGGACGGAGTTTCCGCTGGAATGCCGCCGCCAGAGCCGGCTCGGTCCCAATCCGAGATGTAGTGCCCTAGTTAGGGAGCGTGCGCTGTCGTTACACACACTACAGAGTGCGCGTGGATTAGGGATCGTTGAGGCGTTTGAGATTTAACCTGTGTGGTATTTTTTTTTAAGGGGCGCTGAGGGCCAGTTTATGGAGAAGCGCACTCCTACCATCTAGTGCTCAGGAATTTAAATTAAACACACCCTAAAGCTGTTGGGAAGGAAAAATATCTCATGTCAGAAAAACACACTGAAGAGCTGAAGTCTAGTTATTATGAGTAATCCAGTTACCTGGACCCTCTACAGTTCACACATCACCCAAACCGCTCCACAAACGATGCTGTTGCCACGGCCCTCCTTCTGCATCTGGATCCTTGACTTCCTGACCGGGAAACCTGAGTCGGTCCGGATCTGGAACAGCATCTCCAGCACCACCACGCTGAACACTGGAGCCCCTCAGGGCTACGTGCTCAGCCCACTGCTGTTCACTTTGCTGACTCACGACCGTGCAGCAAGCACAGATCGAACCATATCGAGTTCGCTGATGACACGACCGTGGTGGGTCTCATCGGCAAGAACGACGAGTCAGCATACAGACAGGAGGCGCAACAGCTAACTACCTGGTGTAGAGCCAACAACCTTTCTCTGTAGGTAATGTTGATAAAATTAAAGAGACGGTTGTTGAGTTCAGGAGAGCGCAGAGCGACCACTCTCCGCTGAACATCGACGGATCATCTGTAGAGATCATCAAGAGCACCAAATTTCTTGGTGTTCATAAGGCAGGGAACTTCACCTGGTCACTCAACAGCAGCTCCATCACCAAGAAAGCCCAGCAGCTGCATCACCGTCTGGTTTGGGAACTGCACCATCTCGGAACGCAAGGCCCTGCAGCGGATATTGAGGACAGCTGAGAATATTATTGGAGTCTTTCAACTCTCAACATCAACTGCATGGACTGCACAGACCTACACCAATTACACACACTTCCATTATACATCCATCAAACTGTTTACATGATGTTTTACACTCACATTTTGCTCTTTGCACAATTTCAGTCGATTGCTTTACATTTCAGTCGATTGCTGTTTTGCACAATTCTTTACAATCTCTCATGTAACTATTACTATAACACTGTGTTCATTCTAGTATTTCTGCACACGTACTATTGTTGAACATGCAGTATTTTCACTGGTCGGTGCTGCTTTTGTGTATTGTCTTGTATTTTTTGTTTGCACTGTCTTTTTGTCTTATCTCACACTGTGTACACCAGGTTGCACAGATGCTCTTTATGTATCTAGGACTTACTTACTAAGTCCTTATAGCTCTGTTATGTTATGTAGCACCCTGGTCCTGGAGAAACGTCGTCTCATGTCACTGTGTACTGCAACAGCTATATATGGTTGAAATGACAATAAAAGCATCTTGACTTGACTTGAAACCTCCACAGACTGATACAGCACATAGAGTAATAATAATCATAATAATAACAATAATATCAATAACATCTAAATACTGAAAAAGTTGTATTTGTTTATGTCTACTGTATACTGGAAATGAACTGAATGAGTAGGAGCTCAACGTGCAGACTTTCGTCTTTAACTTAAAGGGCTTTATTAACAGCACTTTTCATAGGTGGTTCAAGCCAAAACCCCTTTAAGTTATTAATTGCCATTTTAATTCTTCTCACAGCCATCACCAGACACCACGTTTCCTTTCTGGTGAAGCTCTGCAGGCACAGCAATTAAGAGTTGGGACACTTACATTGTGGAATATATTGCAGATTAAACAGTTTACAATTTCATCCATAGCATGCTTCATTATTTTTATTTATAGCCTTTTTTGTCAGGCCCAGTAAAGGAGGTGTGGCCTGTGTGTGTGTGTTAGGCCCAGTGAAGGAGGTGTGGCCTGTGTGTGTGTGTTAGGCCCAGTGAAGGAGGTGTGGCCTGTGTGTGTTAGGCCCAGTTAAGGAGGTGTGCCCTGTGTGTGTGTGTTAGGCCCAGTTAAGGAGGTGTGGCCTGTGTGTGTGTGTTAGGCCCAGTGAAGGAGGTGTGGCCTGTGTGTGTGTGTTAGGCCCAGTGAAGGAGGTGTGCCCTGTGTGTGTCAGGTCCAGTGAAGGACGTGTGGCCTGTGTGTGCGTCAGGTCCAGTGAAGGAGGTGTGGCCTGTGTGTGTCAGGTCCAGTGAAGGACGTGTGGCCTGTGTGTGTGTCAGGTCCAGTGAAGGAGGTGTGGCCTGTGTGTGTGTGTCAGGTCCAGTGAAGGAGGTGTGGCCTGTGTGTGTGTGTCAGGTCCAGTGAAGGAGGTGTGGCCTGTGTGTGTGTGTCAGGTCCAGTGAAGGAGGTGTGGCCTGTGTGTGTGTGTCAGGCCCAGTGAAGGAGGTGTGGCCTGTGTGTGTGTGTTAGGCCCAGTGAAGGAGGTGTGGCCTGTGTGTGTGTGTCAGGTCCAGTGAAGGAGGTGTGGCCTGTGTGTGTGTGTCAGGTCCAGTGAAGGAGGTGTGGCCTGTGTGTGTGCGCGTCAGGTCCAGTGAAGGAGGTGTGGCCTGTGTGTGTGTGTCAGGTCCAGTGACGGAGGTGTGGTGTGGCTTACTTAAGTCTATTTGGTGAGAGGGTCATATAAATCTTGCTGTACAGTCAATAAACCTCTGTTTCTCCCAATGGTATTATTTACAAGTCATAAAACTCCATGTAAATTAAATACACAAATTGTCCCTGATTTATTAACCAATAATGATTTTAATTTGCAGCGACTGAGGCAATTAAATTGGTCACTAGCTAAAACAAAACGCCAGAACTGACTGGTTAATAGCTCCCTTAACATTCACACAATAAATAGATTACTTGATATTTGGAAGTAGCAAAACCTGGGAGTTCACCTACCCATGCATCTATCTATCTGTCTTAAATAAAACTGCTAGTAAAAGAATAATGTGCAAGGCAGCTTCATCACACATCCAAAGTGTGATAACTGAGACAATGGCACTTTTACCGCTCATCATTTAGTACAAATCGTTATAGCCCTATTCGTGACGGTTGGCTTTGAGGAAATAAACTTTTTTCTTGGAAGAGACATTTTAATATAAAATCAAAAGAGAAGCTGTTATGAGATTTTTATGACCTTCCCAGAACAAACTGCTGATCAGGAGCAAGTGTTAAAAGTTAAATAATTTCCAGAGGACCAACAGCTGAGTTCATATCCAACCCGGATCATGTTCACCTGCTCGCTTCATGCGTTTTTGTGTGTGTGTGTGTGTGTGTGTGTGTGAGTGGAATATAATCAAATCCAAGGAAGGGATTTTTCACATTAAAAACAGATGGTAATGCAGATTGTAAAACACGTTTAAACCTGATCATAACCAAAAATCAATTTCTCTCAAAAACACCTGTAGGTATTAAGTACTAATTATTAATAAGAAATAAAAACTGACTCTTGGATGCTTGGAGGACTTTGCATTGATGCATAAAACAACCTGGACTTCTACATGCATATTTATTTCATTTTTGGACCATCAACAACCAAATGATTTGTAAAAAAAAAAAAAAAAAAAAAAAAAATGTATATTATTTATTTATATATATATATATATATATATATATATATATATATATATATATATATATATATATATATATATAAATAAAAAGAATAAAAATGTATTTAGCCAATCTTTTTTGACCAGTTCATTTTTGGGATAGTGCTGAGACCAACTGGAGGATTTTAGCCAACAAAAAAACTTCATGCATACTGAAGGATATTTGACCAATAAAAATAGGGCATGATTAGACAAAGATCAGGGCAGGGTTGCTCAGAATAACTAGGAAAGCAGCTGATGTTGGTAAGTATTCTGTCAGTAACAGGTAGCATTTTTCAAAAATCTGTCCATCAGATTGGTCAGACCTTAAGTAGTGGTTTGTATTGGTTAGAATTCATTCATGCAGAATTCTTTTAACCCATTAGAATCCCTTCTGTAGCAGTCAGGATGGGTCAGCCTTCCTCCAGGAGTGGGTGGGATTGGGCAGAAATCCTTCATGAGTGGGCAGGACTGCTCAGAATTATTTTGGTATTGGGCAAGATCGGACATAATTCCTTAAATAGTCAATAGAGTGGAAGAAAAGAATCGGACAGATAAAAGCACACCCTTCGGCTGTACTCGCTCGTTACATGATTCAGGAAAGACTGGCGATCGAGTCGTTATAAAAATATAATGATGTATGTAACCCGTCTGAGAACACAATTTTATTTGGAACTATAATGTTTGTAAAGATAACTGAAATACATTAATCCTTGGATTGATTGTTTCATGAGATCAGGTTTTAAAACAGCAAGTGGCCACACTGCTGCCACCACCTGGCAAAGCCGCATCTTTTGATGCATTTATTTTCATGAAATAAATAGAAATGAAGAATGACGTTACTAATAAGTCATTCATTAATTTGCATATAGATGATACAAAAATCTGTTTTCAGGAGGTCAAATGGTGTTTCAAAGGTTTCAGGATCTGAGATGCGTGAATCAGTACAGGGTTACGGTGAGGAAATTCATTAAAGGGTGTGGAATCGGTGGGAGAAGATAATGACTCAGGATACCCGCCTTCTGCTCCACCCACACACCCACAAACCCACACACCTAAACAAAACTAGACACACCAAAACGCAACCACACACACCTAAACAAAACTTGACACACCAAAACACAACCACAAAAACACACCCACACACATACCCACACCCACACCCACAAACACACCCACAAACACACCCAACACACAAACACAAACACACCCCACATGGCTGTGTTTTCCTAACTTCCATGATAAAACAGCACTGACTCTTGCAGAAGCTGAAAAAATTATAAAGGCATCTCCATCTAAGGTTCACACCGTGTGTGTGTGTGTGTGTGTGTGTGTGTGTGTGTGTGTGTGTGTGTCTGTGTGAGTGTGTGTCTTGAGTGTCTGTCAGTACTGTGCAAAGGGTTCACAGTGACGGCAAAAGTGCACTCAAGTGGTTTATAAATTAATACTGTGAAGCAGTCTGGTCGTGTGCAGCAGAACCCACCCCGTCGTCTCCGCTACCAACCACCCCATCTCTCCCGACCCCAACCCTACCTACTCTGCCCACCCACACATACACACCCCCACAATGGCCATTCACGGTGGGAGGATCTCCAACAGAGCATCACGAGTGTTCTGCGCCACTTTGTCAGGAAACTTCACAACAAACTCCAGCACCATGTCTCCTCTCTTATCGGGACATTTGGACAGGGGCAGTCCCTCACCCACGACCCTCTTCTTCATGCCTGGTTTGATGACGTCACGACACGCCACGGTGATGGTCCGGCCGTCCAGCGTCGGCGCAGTGATCGAGCAGCCACAGAGTGCCTGTGGATATTGGGGGAAAAAGCCACATAAACAATAAAGCTCACTTTGTCATCTGTAACCAACTCAGCTAAAAAGTTAGATTTCAACAGCGCTGTAGTATAAAGAGAAGGCTGTAGTATTAACTAGAAGGACACTCACGTCTCGGAGGGAAATCTTTACGGAGTAGATTATATCTGAGCCGTCTCTGCGGAATACTGCATGTGCCTTGTCTTTTACAACAAACACAATGTCAGCGGGGATGTTAGTGGGTGTCTCGTCCCCTTCTTTAGGGAACGTGATCTTTGTGCCCTCCTTCCAGCCAGGCCTAATGTTCACGGTGAGGATCTTGTCCTCGGTGTGGACCGTGCGGCCGTCTGGGTTCAGCCGCTTACGTGAGATCTTCATCTTCTTAGTGCAGCCAGAGAACACCTCCTCCAAGCTCACCTTGAGCTCGTGAATAACAGGAGGGTCTTTCTTCTTCTCTCGTGCAGCATGCACACCGCCGATGCGAGTCTTAAAGGGCCTGGGAAAGCCTCCCATGCCCCCCATGCCAAACGCCGCAAAGGGATCATCCACGTCCATGTCATCGTCATCAGCTCCGTGGGTGAAGAACTGATCAAATGGACTGCGGCTTCCGAAGAACTCAGCAAACATGGCGTGTGGATCTCCGTGGAACGCATAGCTTGACCCACTCGTTCCAGAACCTCCAGTATGGCCTTTAAGTCCTGGAGGGAGAGAAACAACAAATAATTTTTCAAATCCTAAGAAGCCATCCTGTTTGTCCCCACCTGACTCCACCGCCAGGCTGAAACTACACCTTCTGGAAAAAAGAGCAGAACTAAGCAGTGTGCCTAATCCTGTGGCCCGGTGTTTTATATAATTATTTTTTATCACACCAATCACTCAAGCCCACGCCCATCACTCATAATAACGCCCATCACTCATAATCACGCCCATCACTCATAATAACGCCCATCACTCAAGCACACGCCCATCACTCATAATAACGCCCATCACTCAAGCACACGCCCATCACTCAAGCACACGCCCATCACTCAAGCACACGCCCATCACTCAAGCACACGCCCATCACTCAAGCACACGCCCATCACACATAATCACGCCCATCACTCATAATCACGCCCATCACTCATAATCACGCCCATCACTCAAGCACATGGCCATCACTCATAATCACGCCCATCACTCATAATCACGCCCATCACTCATAATCACGCCCATCACTCATAATCACGCCCATCACTCATAATCACGCCCATCACTCATAATCACGCCCATCACTCAAGCACATGGCCATCACTCATAATCACGCCCATCACTCAAGCACACGCCCATCACTCATAATCACGCCCATCACTCAAGCACACGCCCATCACTCAAGCCCACGCCCATCACTCATAATCACGCCCATCACTCATAATCACGCCCATCACTCAAGCCCACGCCCATCACTCAAGCCCACGCCCATCACTCAAGCACACGCCCATCATGCATAATCACGCCCATCACTCAAGCACACGCTCATCACTCAAGCCCACGCCCATCACTCATAATCACGCCCATGACTCAAGCCCACGCCCATCACTCAAACCCACGCCCATGACTCAAGCCCACGCCCATCACTCATAATCACGCCCATCACGCATAATCACGCCCATCACTAATAATAATCATGCCCATGACTCAAGCCCACGCCCATCACTCAAGCCCACGCCCATCACTCAAACCCACGCCCATGACTCAAGCCCACGCCCATCACTCATAATCACACCCATCACTCATAATCACACCCATCACTCATAATCATGCCCATGACTCAAGCCCACGCCCATCACTCATAATCACACCCATCACTCATAATCACACCCATCACTCATAATCATGCCCATGACTCAAGCCCACGCCCATCACTCATAATCACACCCATCACTCATAATCATGCCCATCACTCAAGCCTACGCCCATGACTCAAGCCTACGCCCATGACTCAAGCCTACGCCCATCACTCAAGCCTACGCCCATGACTCAAGCCTACGCCCATGACTCAAGCCCACGCCCACTGTTCAAGACCACACCCCTCCCCATGTACAGGGCGTCACGTACCTTCCTCGCCGTACCGGTCGTAAATGTCTCTCTTCTTGGCGTCGCTCAGCACGTCGTAAGCTTCTGCGATCTCTTTAAACTGATCCTCAGCTCCGGGGGACTTGTTTTTATCCGGATGGAACCGCAGCGCTTGTTTTCTGTACGCTTTCTTAATCTCATCGTCAGAGGCGCCTTTCTGAATGCCCAGGACTTTATAATAATCTTTACTCATTACAAACAACAAATATTCACGTGTTAAAATCGTGTCAGAAACTCCTACGTGTCGAGTCAAACCGCTGTCGGATCCATGGGGAGTTTATTAGATCGGATTCGAGCGGTTTTTACCGTTAAATAACACCGGCGTTCACATAAAACCCTTAAAAACAAGTCTTTCTCTTTCTTTTTAAACGTCGTGTTGATGTTAAACTGTATAACTAAAGCGTTAAAACAAACCCTGTGTGATTACTAAAAGTTTTTACACCCGTCTGGGAAAAAAACAACAACTCGACCTCATCATTTGAACCCAAGGAAAGTTCGAGAAAAGCTCGTGCCTCTTCTTCAAAATGTGTGACGTGTTTCTGCGCGTGAGACCACAGTGCCACCTGCTGGTCCGGAGACGTCAAACAACTAGACCCGCCCCTACTAGGCTGTGATTGGCTGACGTAACATTTGATTGAGTGTTCTGTAGCCTATGAGCAACGAGTTACAGGGGAAAAATAACTCACCTGTTCAGAATCAGGTTTATTGGCAGGTTCTGTAGGGTCACGTGGACAGGGATTTGTCTTGGTGTGTTAGTGCATGGTAATAATAGAGAGAAAGGCAGAAATGTAGGAAACAAAGGTTATAAAAGTTGACAGAAACAGTGATATTCCAGCTAAAGACTGAAAGGGAGTCATAGTGAATAGTGAATAGTGAATTGGTGGGTTTTTGATAAATGTTTCACTATTTGAGTTAAATTACTGAAACAATAATAATATATACAATATACAATCAGCCCAATAATAAATAAATAAATAAATATATATATATATATATATATATATATATATATATATATATATATATATATATATATATATATATATAAGCGGGGCATGGTGGCTTAGTGGTTAGCACGTTCGCCTCACACCTCCAGGGTTGAGGGTTCGATTCCCACCTCCACCTTGTGTGTGTGGAGTTTGCATGTTCTCCCTGTGCCTCGGGGGTTTCCTCCGGGTACTCCGGTTTCCTCCCCGATCCAAAGACATGCATGGTAGGTTGATTGGCATCTCTGGAAAATTGTCCGTAGTGTGTGATTGTGTGTGTGTGCCCTGTGATGGGTTGGCACTCCGTCCAGGGTGTATCCTGCCTTGATGCCCAATGACGCCTGAGATAGGCACAGGCTCCCCGTGACCCGAGGTAGTTCGGATAAGCGGTAGAAGTTGAATGAATGAATGAATGAATATATATATATATATATATATACACACACAAATTGTGTATATATTGTATATATTGTGTGTATGTATATATATACAATATTTACTGAAATAATTAAATTTTTACACCTGTAAAAATTTATTGAGATACACCTGTATATATATATATATATATATATATATATATATATATATATATATATATATACACACACAAATGTATATATATTGTTTATATATTGTGTGTGTATATATATATTTCAGAATCAGAATCAGAAAGAGCTTTATTGCCTCGCATGTGAATACAATATAGGCAATTTGTATGTACAAATGTGCAAGTGTAAAATGAGCAATTGAAATATACAATATATACATATATATTATTGGGCTGATAAATTGTGCCCAATAATGACAAATATTTTAAACTTTCTTCTCTGTTCTATACTCAAAAACGTTTATTACATAATATTCCATTTTATTACAAATCTGTAATATATTCTGCTCAACCGCTATTCATACATTTACACCGCTTAACCGCTTTTCTATTCAAATCAATTCTATAATTATAAACATGTCGTTTAGATTCTGTTCTATTCTATTTATATAGTCAAAAACACGCATTATATTGTCATTAACCTAAATTGACAGTAGGCTCTATTCTACTCTGTAATTATAAACATGACACATTCTCTTTAAATTCTATTATTTTCTATATTTTTCTTGTGTATTGTGGAGAGGCTCACATTATACTGTAGTAATAGTAATTAAAGTAATGCTGTTCTGTTCATAACATATATATTACTTCAAAATACACAAACCACTTTAGTTGATTTTTAATACTATAATAATATATCATGTTAACAAATAAACTGGATTTTCCCTCATCTGTGCTTACATACACAGGTGTGTGTGTGTGTGTGTGTGTGTGTGTGTGTGTGTGTGTGTCCTGTCATGTTCAGACAGGTGTAACAGGAGTCACCTCACCATCACATAGAGCTCTACACTTAGTATATTCATGTTACTGACTGTATAGACTGGTTTGCTTTTCAGGTATTAATATTTGGATTAATCCCATTTAATTTAAGTGAACGGTCAAATATGCGAATATTGTAATAATATAAGATCTTGGTAATAAATCCAATGTTTATCATGATGAGCTGTGAATTAAATATCAGAAATCTGGGCTAAAACCCTGGCTATTCTCAGAATCCTGGGCATCCCTGGACACCTCTTTGGTAGCCTAGTGGTTAAGGTGCTGTTCTACTGCTTGGAAGGTCATGAGTTTGAATCCCAGGTTCACTAAGTTACCACTGCTGGGCCCGTGAGCAACCCTCGGTTGTATAAAATGAGATAAAAATGTAAGTTTGTCTGGAAAAAAGGGTTCCTGTCAAATGCCGTACATGTACTTTGAGGTCTAGCTAGGAACGTGGTGCCAGAGATATGTACTCATGGACACATCGTTCCAAATTAATGTAATGCTTCTTGTGGTATCAGGGACTTGAAGTCATTGGCAAGCATTGACTTCTTAATGAAAGTACATTTTACTCCATGATGCAAAGGCCATGCACGTGTCATGAAGCACAACTTCGATGATTGTCGACAGCTGATGTAAATTACCCGGACCTTCCTGAAAAAATTCATACTAACTCGGTGTACTTTGCCTGTCGTTCTCCTTCATATGCTCAAGCTATAAACGACTGCAATACAGTACTATATTGGCCGAAACACAGAAGTCCGTCTGGACAATTTGTCTGCACACCTTTGCCAGGTTTAAATTGTTGACACGGTGATGAGAAAACTCCAGAGGGCAGCAGTGTGTCCTTAAATCAATGTTGGATGCTTGGCATACTGACGGATATGTAATTGATGAGAAGGAACTTGCCAAATATATCAGCTACACACTAAACCTTACACCTGACCTCTTTATAGGAAGGCAGGGCACTAGGACCCAGAGGATTATGGGGCAGAAGATTTTCCAAGACTCATTTCTTTTACACACCAAGTTCATTTCCAGACACCATGCCAGTTTTCTAGCTTAGAGCAAAAACTTAGTGATGGAGCAAATTAAAGGATATGTGTGAGATCTTAGTATATACAATATAATACAATGGTAGATAAAATGGTCAAAACTTTGACCCCAGGTGCCCAGGTTGTAAAAAAGAAGAATCACCAAGCCATACTTGTTCTTCACACCCAAGTTGTTCACAGATAAACTATAAATAGTATATCTTGGAAAACATTAGCGTGACAGAGGCCAGGCAGCGTTAACAGAGAAAGGTCCTGTATGTGGCCGGCTATTCTCTATAGACTCTCATGGCTGTGAGCCTTGTGCTTCAGAATAGTCTTGACAACATCAGATCTTCTGCTGGGTTGGTCCGAGGTCTGCAAGGTCACCCAGCTGGCCTATGGAGAAATGGAAGGTATATATTTAGCCTGGTGTGAGGCGCGTTGTGGATATAACGTCCCGGGGCTCTCGGGTTTCGTGTTCAGAGGGCATTTTGCAGATCCCGGGGGGCACGACGAGGAACGTGGCAGCCCCCCCAAGTGTTAAGGACAGACACTATTTTCCCTTTGCTTTGCCGATCACTTTATGGGTGACCAGCATCCCAAAAACACCTCTCAGTTTCAGTGTGACGTTCCCGTCACTGTCCTTCTGCTCTGGCTGAACAGAGCGGAGTTAGCAGCTCACTGTCAAACATTCTGGAGAAGCTCCAAAACCTCTGTTAGTTTTACTTAAATTGACTCAAGGAGGGCATAAAGAACTTAGAGCGGCTCTGAGTTACTCTCCTCAGGTCTTGCTGTGGTCGAGGAGGAGCGAACATGGATGTCCTGGCTTTAGAGGCTAAGGGGGTCAAGGCTGATGCCGCTGCACAGGGTGGCAGTTCTAAGCCCAGACCTAAAGCGCCCAAAAAACCTAAACGAATTGTTTACTTCGAGGTGGAGATTCTGGAAGCCAAGACCAAAGAGAAACTGCTGCTCCTGGATAAGGTAAGTCCCATCTGTGCATTATCATTCAACCATAAATATAATGACAGGAGATTTGAAAGACATTCAGTTGCATTAAAGATCAGTGAACCTGTTAATCACAGACACATAAACTCTGTATAAAAGTGACTAACTCTTATACTGTACGTTTTTATTTGTTATTCAATTATTAAAAACTAATTAATTCGTATTAATTATGTAATATTATTTAGATGAAAAG
>NC_083480.1:16032603-16042603 GCF_030014155.1 Tachysurus vachellii | reverse complement strand
CTACAAATGTACTCCAAATGTACTCTAAAAACTCAAAATGTACTCCAGATATACTCCAAAAACTCCAAATGTACTCCAAAAACTCCAAATGTACTCTAAAAACTCAAAATGTCCTCCAAAAACTATAAATGTACTCCAGATATACTCCAAAAACTCCAAATGTACTCCAAAAACTATACATGTACTCCAGATATACTCCAAAAACTCCAGATGTACTCCAAAAACTATACATGTACTCCAGATATACTCCAAAAACTCTAAATGTACTCCAGATAGACTCCAAAAACTATAAATGTACTCCAGATATACTCCAAAAACTCCAAATGTACTCCAAAAACTCCAAATGTACTCTAAAAACTCAAAATGTACTCCAGATATACTCCAAAAACTCCAAATGTACTCCAAAAACTATACATGTACTCCAGATATACTCCAAAAACTCTAAATGTACTCCAAAAACTCTAAATGTACTCCAGATATACTCCAAATGTACTCCAGATAGACTCCAAAAACTATAAATGTACTCCAGATGTACTCCAAAAACTCTAAATGTACTCCAAAAACTACAAATGTACTCCAAAAACTACAAATGTACTCCAAATGTACTCTAAAAACTCCAAATGTACTCCAGATATACTCCAAAAACTCCAAATGTACTCTAAAAACTCAAAATGTCCTCCAAAAACTCTAAATGTACTCCAGATATACTCCAAAAACTCTAAATGTACCCCAGATATACTCCAAAAACTCAAAATGTCCTCCAAAAACTATAAATGTACTCCAAAAACTCTAAATGTACTCCAAATGTACTCCAAAAACTCCAAATGTACTCCAAAAACTCCAAATGTACTCCAAAAACTCCAAATGTCCTCCACAAACTATAAATGTACTCCAAAAACTACAAATGTACTCCAAATGTACTCCAAAAACTCCAAATTTACTCCAAAAACTCCAATTGTACTCCAAAAACACTAAATGTAGTTTAAATGTACTCCTCAAATGTTTAATGTACTCCAAATTTACTCTAAAAATGCAAAATATACTTTAAATATACTTCTAAAACACTACACGTACTCTAAATGTACTCGAAAAACAGCAATAAGGTTCCACTTGCTAAGCATAAAAGCACCTCACATGTTGTTAGTAATATTAATAAATGTAACATTTATTAATATCATTTTATCATATTAATAACATTTAAAATGTTCAAAATCATATTTACAAATATTAGATAGCTAACATATGCTAAACTGACAGGATTTTGAAATGAAATTTTACTTACTAGCTAGATAGCTAACATATGCTAAACTGACAGGATTTTGAAATGAAATTTTACTTACTAGCTAGATAGCTAACATATGCTAAACTGACAGGATTTGTTTTAGTCCAAGCCTGTTAACAATTATCAAAATTAAAAATTCTAGTTCTTCCTCTGTAGCTAACATAAGCTAACTTTATTTGTAGATTTTGTAAGACAGTTTAATTCAGATTCATACATCTTTATAGCATTATATGCTAGTTGTCACCAACATGAGATAACCTGATGTAAAATTAACTTTCAATTCATTTAAATGTTTATAAACTTGCTTGCTAAGCTAGCTGCAACCATGAGCCAACTTCACAGGATTTCTGATGTGATTTCTGAGAGTCGTGCTCAGAAATAATCTAATAATAAAATGATCATTTTACTTGCCAACTTTAAAAGAAAGACTAGAAAATCAGAAATATTTGAATATCACCTTTGAAGTCACATATTAGCATTTTGTTTTTTACACAAACAATGAAATGTCTGTGAGAATTCTGGCTTTTTTTCTAGCAAATATTTTGCCCAAAGGGAACAGAATGTAACTTAAAATACCTTTTCTTTCAGAATTGTTCATATTATTGGTTCTTTGCAGCCTGGATGGCCTACTACATCAACCATCCGCTCTACACGCCGCCATGTAAGTAACCGGTTTCATCAGAAACGTGTTTATTTTAGCTTCAAATTTCCAGAGTACTAAATCTCGAGTGTGTGTCTGATTACAGACTACGGCGAACAGCAAGTGAAGACGGCGCTCGGGATTTTTCTGGTGAGCGTCGCTTTAACGAACACGTTCATGCAGACGATTTATTCTTAATCCATTCTGACCTTTCACTTCATGTGTTTCTCTAATCTCTGCAGTTTTGTCAGTTTGGGAATTTCTCGATCCATGTCGTTCTACGCAATCTCAAACCTCCTGGTAAGAGCTTGACTCTTTTTACCAGAAGCTAGAAAATGTTTTTATTGTGTCCATGTTGATGAGTGAACATCTTCCTCATTCCTCAAGCGTTTCATCAGTATTTCTGTTTCGTCCTGGAATACTAGAGGTGAAATGTTCATAAGAAATTATTTTTCTCCACACAAATGTTTGTATGTTCAGAGTAAATTTTGATATCAAACCCATTTCTGCTCTCTGAGATGCCCCGAGTGTTTGTTCGTCTAAAAAGCAGCTCAGATTTCTCTTCAACACTAAAATTCAGTGTAAGATTATCAACAGAGGGACAAACACACGTCTAAAACACACTGAAAGAACAACAGAGTACTGATTTATTTTTGATCAGACTCTCAGACACGACATCAGACGGTTATTTATACTGAATGAAAATGTCCTGTAAGTTGAAACCCAGTGTACTGATGATGCATTGTCAAAAGGTAGACTTTCTAAGAGCTGCTGCTGTTATTATAAAGACAGTCCTGCTGCTCATCCCAGGACATTTTATGACACTTAGTGCTGCGTGTCATTACCCTAGACTTATTGATGATCCCACTATCCCTAGTCTCCCAGTAGAGGACTTGTCCTCTACTGAGTCAAGGTTTGTTCCTTATGTCATCGCACAGATCTTTCCATTGTCAACTCTGACTTATTCATTAGGCACATCCAAATTTCAGTAAATTTGTGTAATGACATAAGATCTGTAAAGAGTGAACTGAATCGATTTGAAAAATCACTTTGTTTTGCCTCCAAGGATCTAAGACCAAGAAGATCCCATATCCGACCAAGAATCCTTTCACGTGGATCTTCATGGTGGTGTCTTGCCCAAATTACACCTACGAGGTAGGCCAATCGTCACGAGGTAAGGGAAGAACATGACCCGAAGCTCTTTGTGGTTTTAAAATGTTCCCAACCCTGGTCCTAATCTCTACTCACCCACTTCTACTTAACCTTCTGAGCAGAACTTCTTATTGAGATTTACTGCTGCCCTCTGCTGGTCTTCACAGATAAACCAGGACATTATGTTAGGTCATACATACACACACTTAATAAACATTTTATTCAAAACAAGTCCATAAATGAATAAGGACAATAAGGACAAGTAATGAAGCCCTGTAAATAAACAAAGTGTAAGTATGTGTCTATGGTAGCTGATGTTCTGCAATGGCTGAGCTGTGTTACTGGAAGACTGGTTACTGGTTACTAGCTTTTCACAAATGAGTCACCGGTTTGTTATTTTCAGGCCTTTGTAAGATCTCCCTTTTATGGAGTTTTGTGGGCGTGGCTAACTGTAAGCCTACGATCATAGTAGCAAGCAACAAGAGACCTTTAATTTTCTTTGTGGGACTAAAGAGCCACAATTTAAGCAAAAGTGCGACAAGCAACATAAGTGTAAGCTTTTATTCTTTAAGGATGCGATCCATGATTTTTTTTAGATCAGAACATATTTGGTTATATTTCACAAATTGTGTGGCAGCGCCTGGAAAAACCCTTTCACAGGGTGTGCTTGTGTACTATAGACAGATCTTCTTAAGACCTTCCTGAACTGAACTGTGCTCTGCTCATCTTTGGCATGTTTCTCAACCAGAAGTGAAGTTCTAACATTTTTAAATATGGTGCATTTTTAATAAGTGCATTTACAGACGTCATCCTGAACGCAGCACAGGAACATCGCAGACATTTTGACGGCTTAGTTTCTGATGAAGCCGTGTTTAAGATTTTTGCCCAAAAAGATAATTTTTTTTCCTGTTTTGTTGTGATGATAGATGACTGAACGTCTTCCTCACGTCTCGCTCCACAGTGGTGTTAATATGAAACTCATATGAAAGTAGACACTCAGCACTTTTTTCACCGAGTTTCACCACTATTTCTGTTTTTCTCTACAATACTAGAGGTGATATATTCAAAGAAAAATTCATTTGTTCATTCATCTTCTACCGCTTATCCGAACTACCTCGGGTCACGGGCACCTTATCTCAGGTGTCATCGGGCATCAAGGCAGGATACACCCTGGACGGAGTGCCAACCCATCGCAGGGCACACACACACTCTCATTCACTCACGCAATCACACACTATGGACAAATTTTCCAGAGATGCCAATCAACCTACCATGCATGTCTTTGGACCGGGGGAGGAAACCGGAGTACCCGGAGGAAACCCCCGAGGCACAGGGAGAACATGCAAACTCCACACACGCAAGGCGGAGGCGGGAATCGAACCCCCAACCCTGGAGGTGTGAGGCGAACGTGCTAACCACTAAGCCACCGTGCCCCCCCATAGAAAAATTAAAAAACGGCTATTGTTTTGTATCTTCAGAGTAAATGTTGATATCAAACCCATTTCTGCTCTCTGAGATAATCCAAGTGTTTGTTTGTCTAAAAAGCAGCTCAGATTTCTCTTCATCACTAAAATTCAGTGTAAGATTATCAACAGAGGGAAAAACACACGTCTAAAACACGCTGAAAGAACAACATTTTACTGATTTATTTTAGATCAGACTCACAGACACAACATCAGACGCTTATTTATACCGAATGAAAATGTCCCGTGAGTCAGTTTCCATTCCACTGGCCCCAGGGAACACCAGTGTACGGGTAAAAAAAAAAAAGGGGTTCTACTTTTGAAGGGTTTGATTATTGCCATATGTGTGCACTGTTTTCCACAGTGTTACGTATATAATCCTTTCTATAAAACTCATTGTGTGTTGTGTTGTGTTGTGTTTTCCTCCCGTAGGCAGGCTCCTGGCTGGGCTTCACTGTGATGACTCAGTGCGTTCCTGTCGCCTTCTTCACCATCATTGGCTTTGTGCAAATGACCGTGTGGGCGAGAGGCAAACACCGCAGCTACCTGAAGGAGTTTAAAGAGTACCCAACCCTGCGTTCACCCATTCTGCCCTTCATCCTCTAGCCTTAACACACACACACACACACACAAATAATCCCTGAAGTTGATCCCCCTTACTGAACCATTGTGAGGATCTTAAATACAACAAAACCTGGATGATTAATCTGGTTTATAAAAATGTTTCTAAACAAAAAAAAAGCTCTACAGAACCAAGAACCTTTACAGAACTCTTGCGAGTGCAACATTAGAGTCTGTTGTATATTTAATTACATAGCAAACATGTAGGAATCCACTTTTTTAAATTATCTAATAAAAAAAAGAACAAATTGCTAACATTGTTTGTGGTTGACTTCATTTCTAAATTCGAACACGTGATCAGTGTAGCTGGGTGAACAAACCAAGAACTGAAGCACTGTTATGACGATGTTTCTTCTTAAGAACGTCACAGAAGCGAACGCCGTAGCGAGAGGAAAATATGTGACACGGAAACATTACTCACTCACTCACTCATCTTCTACCGATTATCCAAACTACCTCGGGTCACGGAGAGCCTGTGCCTATCTCAGGCGTCATCGGGCATCAAGGCAGGATACACCCTGGACGGAGTGCCAACCCATCACAGGGCACACACACACACACTCTCATTCACTCACGCAATCACACACTACGGACAATTTTCCAGAGATGCCAATCAACCTACCATGTATGTCTTTGGACCGGGGGAGGAAACCGGAGTACCCGGAGGAAACCCCAGAGGCACGGGGAGAACATGCAAACTCCACACACACAAGGTGGAGGCGGGAATCGAACCCTCAACACTGGAGGTGTGAGGCGAACGTGCTAACCATTAAGCCAGCGTGCCCCCACGGAAACATTAGCGGAAGCTAATTATCAACAAATGGCTAGTTAACCACCTGTTAACCAGGTGATAAGCATAAAACAAACAAACAAAAAAATGCGGTAAATCTGTGAGATATCAGAACCAGGGTTTAGAAATGTACAGTGTTAAACGTCAGATTACGAAGATCCAGGATTAAGTTTTAACCCCGGTGTAAAACCTCTAACTAAACAACCCAGGGTTTATTAGGTCCCAGGGGAAATATTTCACACGTTGGCACTCCGTCCAGGGTGTATCCTGCCTTGATGCCTGATGATGCCTGAGATAGACACAGGCTCCCAGTGACCCGAGGTAGTTCGGATAAGCGGTAGAAGATGAATGAATGAATGAATAAATCACCGTGGTGTTATAACAGGAATAAAACATGGCAGGATATAAAACCACTACACAGGTAGATTTCTGAAATTGGAATTTATTTCCTAACTTTACACATCCAACAATTTCATTTCTATATCTGGCTGCTTTACATATTAAAATGAATGCGGAAATGTCTTTATAATATCGCAAACGTAAAATATATATATTACTGAGATCATAGTGTAAATCACAGGGAAAAACAACAACAAAAAAAAACTAAAACAATACTGATGAATGTAAATCTGCCATGCCCCTCCCCCGCTCAGGAACAGAAGAGAAGGGGATACTGGACGGGGCGACCCCCAGCTCAGTGGTGGTGTTAATCCTGCGAGCTGAAACAGGACGAGAGGAAGTGGGAGAGAGGAGAGAAATGAAATCCGCTGGAGCCGGACGGAGGAAACGCTGAGCTGAGAGTGTCGAGTCCTTTCTCTCCCCGTCGCTCCAGGGCGGCTTCCCTCGGCTCTGCGTCAGTAGCGTCCGTCTCTGAGGCGGTGCGAGGTTAAGAAAAGATGCTGCTGTGTTCCTGAAAGTGGCTCCTCTGCAGCACCTTAACGTGATGCTCGTAGATCTTAAGGGCGGGACCGAGTCTGATCGACAGACCTGTCAATACGTCGCTGCGCTGCATCAAGAGCAGGGACTTCCCGTCGATTTCCTGCGAAAGATGTGAGGAGAAAAACGTGTTCGGGATTGTAACAGGACGAATATCAGAGTCAATTAATATGTATTCAAATAAAATACAGATTAACGACTGTCAGAATCAGTCAACATGTGCTACGAACAACGGATCGAATTAATCATCGATTAGAAATGAAACTGCTAACATTTAAAAGTTTTGGTTCTGATTTTCTGATTCTCATCCCATTGCCTCTATACTGTTATAAAATTACCAAGCGTTTACATTTAGCCCCGCCCACAAATCCGCATCAGAGGCGAAGCTCAAACAAAATTCCTCCAGGATTTCGTGTGTTTTTTCCAATCTTGCAGCTCGGTCATTGCAGAGCATCAGCTACCCCAGACACACACTACTGCTTCCACCTTTTAGAGGGTGCCATTACTTTTGTACTAAAAGAGTAATCAGACACTCTGGGATGTTGTTGTGATGCAGTAACATATTGTGTTCCACTAACAGCTCACTGCCAGATGTTTTATTCTGTACTGACCTGCATTCTGAAAGCCACAGCCTGCTCAGGAAACCCCACAGAGGTGAAGTAGCTCACAACGTCCGCCACGCTCCACTGTAAGAGGTCCTGCACCATCATCTCCTCTGCTTTAAACAAACTGCACCACACACACACACACACACACACACACACAGCTTCAAACCTCTCACTGAAACAGTATGGCATATTCAACATACAAACTCCATGGGGGTGGAGTCAGACCCTAATCTAGCTCCTCCTTCCTCGGGGTGGGGTCGAGGCGATGTACAGGTTAGGGTTTGGAGTTTGAAAGAAAACCCGAGTAGCCTAGCAACCTGACGTGTTTTATGTAGGACTCTAAGGCTAGTTAAACGCTAGTCCGTGTATTCGGAGGTGCGTAGTAACGAATTACATTTACTTCGTTACATTTACTTGAGTACATTTTTTGGGTAACTTGTACTTCATTCATTCATTCATCTTCTACCGCTTATCCGAACTACCTCGGGTCACGGGGTAGTCATCGGGCATCAAGGCAGGATACACCCTAGACGGAGTGCCAACCCATCACAGGGCACACACACACACACACACTCATTCACTCACACAATCACACACTACGGACAATTTTCCAGAGATGCCAATCAACCTACCATGCATGTCTTTGTACCGGGGGAGGAAACCGGAGTACCCGGAGGAAACCCCCGAGGCACGGGGAGAACATGCAAACTCCACACACACAAGGCGGAGGCGGGAATCGAACCCCCAACCCTGGAGGTGTGAGGCGAACGTGCTAACCACTAAGCCACCGTGCCCCCGGTGGTAACTTGTACTTTTACTCTTACTCATGTAGATTTTTAGTGGAAAAACTTTACTTTTACTTCGCTACAATCGGCGGCGTTCCTCCGTTACTCAAATGGTAATAAATATGAGATTTAATAAATAATAATTAGTTTATATGACAAGTCTTGCAAGACATCGGAGAGGCTGCTGCGCGAGAGTATGCTGCGCGAGAGTATGCTGTGCATCTCCCGCTGAAGTTTAGCGCGCCTTTAGTTGGAAGATGATGGCTGAAGCAGAGGAAGACGTTTGCGCTTTATCAAAGCCAGATCACCCGTGGCCTCAAATTCATTCTATGTTTTCTCTCCAAGATGTAAAAAATAATAGCTTTATAATGCGATGCATTCTGTGTGCAGCAAAACAAACAGACATCGCAGCTTACAAGAATTCCAGCTCCAACCTAAAAAAAACACGTAGCGGTAAGTGTCAAAATGATGCCAAATTATTTGATGGTAATTTGGTAACTATGGGCACATTGACCTTAACGTAATACAACATTTCACACAGTCTGAATGTTTTCCCTCATATACAGTACGCTCTCGTGCAATCCTGTGAACCCTACAAACAACACGTTCATGAACAAACGTTCGTTATAAGCGTCTGCAATTTCATATCCACGTTCCACAAAATAAATTGAATTGCGTGCCGTAAGACGTTTTGCGTTTATACGCAAATCCTGACATCTCACTAAAGTTTTTTTTTTTTCACTAAAGTGTAGAACATGTACAAAATAAAAACGGGATTATATTTAGTTTTATCCCTACCTAAAGAATACACGTACTTACTTATAAAATGTAATAAATGTAAGAATAAAGTAAATTAATCTTAAAAGGAAGAGCAGGTTAGTCCAGCACATCATTTGTTTACATCATTAAACCATTAATCATATATATATATATATACACACACACACACACACACACTCACCGGCCACTTTATTAGGTACACCTGTCCAACTGCTCATTAACGTGAGCGTCAGAATGGGGAAGAAAGGTGATTTAAGTGACTCTGAACGTGGCATGGTTGTTGGTGCCAGACGGGCTGGTCTGAGTATTTCAGAAACTGCTGATCTACTGGGATTTTCACACACAACCATCTCTAGGGTTTACAGAGAATGGTCCGAAAAAGAGAAAATATCCAGTGAGGGCAGTTCTGTGGGCACAAATGCCTTGTTGATGCCAGAGGTCAGAGGAGAATGGCCAGACTGGTTCGAGCTGATAGAAAGGCAACAGTAACTCAAATAACCACTCGTTACAACCGAGGTATGTAGAAGAGCATCTCTGAGCACACAACACGTCGAACCTTGAGGCAGATGGGCTACAGCAGCAGAAGACCACACCGGTACTAGTAAGGTGTACCTAATAAAGTGGCCGGTGAGTGTACATACATACACACACTTCAACCTGTGTTTTATATTAGCAGAATAAAGAGACTTTTAAGGAGAGGTGTGTTAAAGCTCTCCAGGTAGTTTGAAAATCAGGGTTTTTGCTTCATATCAATCAGATGAGAAGTAACTAGTAACTAACTACTTGAGTAGTTTTTTCATCGGATACTTTTTTACTCTTACTCAAGTAACTATTACTTTTACTCTTACTTGAGTAAATATTTCCATACGTACTTGTACTTTTACTTGAGTACAGATTTTATGGATTACCGTTTAAAGAGCGTTAATAGGAAATGCTATTAGCT
>NC_083480.1:16007603-16027603 GCF_030014155.1 Tachysurus vachellii | reverse complement strand
GGGAGGGGGGAGGGAGAGAGAGAGAGAGAGTGAGAGGGGGGGAGGGAGAGGGAGAGGGAGAGAGAGAGAGGGAGAGAGAGAAAGAGAAAGAGGGAGAGAGAGAGAGAGAGAGAGAGAGAGAGAGAGGGAGAGAGAGTGAGAGAGAGGGAGAGAGAGTGAGAGAGACAGAGAGAGAGACAGAGAGAGAGAGAGAGAGAGAGAGAGAGAGAGAGAGAGAGAGAGAGAGAGAGAGAGAGAGAGAAAGTGAGTGAGTGAGTGAGTGAGAGAGAGAAAGAGTGAGAGAGACAGAGAGAGAAAGAGAGACAGACAGAGAGAGAGAGAGAGATGTAAAAATAAACAAAGCAGTGAAACAGGTCGACACAGTGACAGCTCGGGCTACATATTGATGCAACAAGAGAAGGATGTAATTAATGGCTTTTAACAGTCATGTCTAACCACATCCCTCCCACACACATACACACACACACACACACACACACACACACACACACACACTATACATACTGTTATTCACACTGTTGCACAATTTTCAAATACTTAATTGAATACTAACTTCAATACTTAATATCTACAAAAAAAGATTGATTTTCTTTATATTTAAAAGAAAAACATTTTTTAAGAGAAATATTATTAACAGATTTTTAATGCACTAAACAAACCTGCAGTGTTCGTTTCCAATCGTTCGCACTTATTAAAACAATTATTTTAAGAATAACATTTTTCATTTAAAACATTTTGTTTTGTTAGTCGTTTTTTTTATTAAACGAACATAAAAGCTAAATTGTAACTTAAAAGAACGGATTGATTAAATGTCACTCCTAAATGACTCGTTTTAATTATTTCTCTGATCGAATTAATTAAAGTATTATTTAGAATTTAATCATCAAAAACATTTTACAGATTAAATACAAAATCACATCGGCCAGTTTTAATAATTTAGGAAGAACAGAATTATGTCTGATTTGCAGTAACGTGTTTCAATGATATAAGAAAATAACCTGTCACGATATCGGCAATTTCGTGACATCGTATATCACGGTATCGACATTGTGTCGTATTTCTCATCTCATTGGCGGTTTCAGTACTTTTGAGTATTGTTAGGTTGCCAGGTTGCAGAGTGATCATATCACTAACACTGTAAGTGATAAAAACTGACAAGCGTGTACATGTATACGTATTATTAACATAATCGTTTTTAGTTTTTTTTTAGCTTACAGTCAGGATTTGGAAACAACTGGTATTTTTTTTGTTTGTTTGTTTGTTTTTAATAGGCGAGAGATGAAAACACTGACAATCTGGCAACCCTGGGCGTGTGCACGTGTCCTCGGGCTTGTAAACTAGCTGTATCTTGCAGGGTTGCCATATTGATCTCATAAAATCCTCAAGTGTTCACCCCAACCATGAAACTCATGGATTAACCTGGGATTAAATGTGAAATGTTTACTAAAGGTGTAACTGAGGTGCACTATTGTCTCCAGAGAGGTTCAAGAGGTCCTGGTTAAATAGAGAGGTTTGCATACAGATTCTCATAAGGTTCTCACGAGACACCACAACAAACAACTGCACAAGAACCATTTCACCAACAGCTGGAACCAAATTCCTTCAGTGTGTCAATAAACCTGATTCTGATTCTGATTCGATATGAAGCTTGATGTATGAAGTTAACATTAAGTCTGAACAGTCCTAAGTAACTGACTGATCACGGCTCTGGTGCTTTACGTTACATTCACGCTATTCAGCAGATGCCCTTAAACCAGAGCGACCTACATTTTATACAACTGAGGGCTAAGGGCCTTGCTCAGGGGCCCAGCATTGGCAGCTTGGTGGACCTGGGAATCAAACTCACAACCTTCCGATTGGTCGTCCAGCACCTTAACCACTAACCCACCACAAATGCATAATCTGTTATAGAAACCAATGAAACCGTTGAGTGTAAACACATTTGTTTCCCTGAATAGCGAGGTCTGCTACAACACGCTACAACGGCAGAGAAAATGAGAAGACAGGTAAACGAGTAGAGCACAAGATGTGAAAAATAACAACACAGTGAAGCGTACGTGTTTTTTTCGCTACGTCTTCACGGACACGCTCAGTATTGTGGGTACAGATTAAAGTCAGTCGAACATATCGTTCGGTAGGTAAAAAGAAACGCAACTGCATGTGCAGAATAACAAAACCAGTCCCACGGTATTCCTGGTTTAGCCCACGCCCACTTCTGACCCATACGACCTTCTAAGGAAGTTGGCGTGTACGAGTTGTGGGGTCGTCCCTGTGGAACGGGGACACGTCGTGTTTAGGACATCATGTTTCCAACATGACATCATCTCAAGACCCAAACTGGGCAGAATTACAATATTTCTGACAGGACTTGAGTGCAGCATTAAATTTGAATAGAAATGCTAACATTTAGCTTACTAGCACAACTTTTCTGTAGCTAAGTTTATATCTCAGAGTTTACTTTAATTCAGTAATTAATTTGAGGTAAATTACAACCTGTATAGACGCACCATTGGTTAAAATAAAAAACTAACAGATGGAAACAAGGATTATCTTTTTACAATCTGGCAACATAGCGGACGAAGAGAAAGCGCGCGACGAATCCCGCGCTAAACGCGCCGAACTGTGTAGAAGCCCCGCCCACAGCCGCGCTCTGCGGCGCGCGCCACTAACAGGGTGAAAAGAAACAACAGGAAAATGAACAGAAATGAGACACAGTTTATAAACACATTCTGACTCCAGTGTTTTATAGTAAAACAGTTTAATCTTCTAGTCACCAGGTTCTTTTTATTATTGTTTTACAGCGTCATTAAAAGACCCGTCTGTCTCTCTTTATGTCTCTGTATGTCTCTCTCTCTGTCTGTCTCTCTGTCTGTATCTCTCTCTGTCTGTATCTCTCTCTGTCTGCATGTCTGTCTTGTCTCTCTCCCTGTCTGTCTGTCTCTCTGTCTGTCTGTCTCTCTCTTTCTCTATCTGTCTCTCTGTCTGTCTCTTTCTCTATCTGTCTGTCTCTCTCCCTGTCTGTCTGTCTCTTTCTCTATCTGTCTGTCTCTCTCCCTGTCTGTCTCTTTCTCTATCTGTCTGTCTCTCTCCCTGTCTGTCTCTTTCTCTATCTGTCTGTATCTCTCACTGTCTGTCTGTCTCTCTCTCTCTCTCTCTCTCTCTGACTGTCTCTGTCTGTCTGTCTCTCTCTTTCTCTATCTGTCTGTCTATTTCTCTATCTGTCTGTCTCTCTCCCTGTCTGTCTGTCTCTTTCTCTATCTGTCTGTATCTCTCACTGTCTGTCTCTCTCTCTCTCTCTCTCTGTCTCACTGTCTGTCTGTCTGTCTCTCTTTCTCTATCTGTCTGTCTCTCTTTCTCTATCTGTCTGTCTCTCTCCCTGTCTGTCTGTCTCTTTCTCTATCTGTCTGTCTCTCTCCCTGTCTGTCTCTTTCTCTATCTGTCTGTATCTCTCACTGTCTGTCTCTCTCTCTCTGTCTCACTGTCTGTCTGTCTGTCTCTCTCTTTCTCTATCTGTCTGTCTCTCTTTCTCTATCTGTCTGTCTCTCTTTCTCTATCTGTCTGTCTCTCTCACTGTCTCTGTCTGTCTCTCTCACTGTCTCTGTCTGTCTGTCTCTCTCCCTGTCTGTCTGTCTCTCTCTCCCTGTCTGTCTGTCTCTCTGTCTGTCTCTCTGTCTGTCTGTCTGTCTCTCTCACTGTCTCTCTGTCTCTCTCTCTCTTTATCTGTCTTTCTCTAACTGTCTCTTTCTCTATCTGTCTGTCTCTCTCACTCTGTCTGTCTCTCTCACTATCTGTCTGTATCTCTCTTTCTCTATCTCTAACTGTCTGTCTCTCTCACTGTCTCTGTCTGTCTCTCTCTTTCTCCATCTGTTTGTCTCTCTCTCACTGTCTCTCTCTTTCTCTATCTGTCTCTTTCTCTATCTGTCTGTCTCTTTCTCTATCTGTCTGTCTCTCTCACTATCTGTCTGTATCTCTCACTGTCTCTGTCTCTCTGTCTCTCTCTATCTCTAACTGTCTGTCTCTCTCACTGTCTCTGTCTGTCTCTCTCTTTCTCTATCTGTCTCTCTGTGTGTCTGTCTCTCTCTCACCCCCCCCCACCCCATCTCCCCCCCACTACTCTCGTTGCTCCTGCTGCTCGCATTTGCGTTAAAACGAGCGACCTTTCCAGTTTACACACTCACACGCACGAGCGCGCACGGGCCCCATTGCATCAGTAAGCTCTTCGACCCACCAAAAGCTCAACCGACTTTTTTTAACAGAAAATATTTTAAATTCAAACTAAAACGTTTCCATTTAAAAAAAATCAGTTGACGGAACAAAAAAAAAAAAACGGCTTCAGTTGGTGGAAACTAACGACGTTATTCAGCGCCGCTCCCCGTCTGCGGCAGTGTGTGTGTGTGAGTGTGTGTGTGAGTGTGTCTGTAAGAGAGAGTGTGTGTGTGTGTGTGTGTATGTGCGTGTCGTGCACTTGCTTTTTCATTTATAACACAAAACAAACTTTATCTTTCGCTGTGATGTTTACTTTAAACCGGAACTCAACTCTAGTAAAATAAATAAACAATAAAATCTAAATAAACCCCACAGGAGAGACTCTGTCTGTGTGTGTGTGTGTGTGTGTGTGTGTGTGTGTGTGTGTGTGTGTGTGTGTGTGTATACACTCACTTCCATGTCCTCCATCGGACCCTGCGCGCTGTCGCTGTTGTTCAGGTCTGATGGTGAAACTCGCTTGTTGTTACTCGAGCAAGAGGAGGAGGAAGAGGAGGAGGAGGAGGAAGACTTCTTACCGGCCGCCTGCTCGCTCCTCCGCCTGCCGCGCTGCACTTTGGCCGCGTTGCGGTACGATACCGAGCCCTTGTAGTTGACTTTGAGCACCGCGTGCTGCTGGATGAGTGTCTCCAGCTGTAAGCGCGTGTGTTCGGCTTCAGCTCCGTGTCTCCTGCGCACCATCCGGCAGATCCGCTCCAGGTCCGGACGCGCTTTCCTCGACCTCAGAGAGTCGATAGTGTCCAGGATCCACTCGCGGTACCGCGGCTCCGACATCATTCACCCGGGAACTAAAAGTTTATTCGGTTTGTTTTTGTTCGGTTCTTTTCACTAAACTGCGTCTCTACGACCGGATTAAATAACCGTGCAGAAAGCACGCGCGCGCACAGACCGACAGATTGCGTGCGTGTCGGAGAAGAACGGAAACATTAGCTACGGCTCCTGTACGCGTGCGTTGGCTCGCATCGTGCGCTTAAGGTGGAACGGAAGAGACGGCGCGTGCGCACCACAGACACCCCGTTTAAGGTGGAAATGCGAACACGCGACGCTCGCGCACACGCACCGCCTATTCTTTAGGCTCCTTAAGTGTCCCGGTGTGTTTGTGCAGCCATCAGATAAAGGCTTAGAGCTTTTATTACTATTGTTGTTATTATTATTGTTGTTATTTAATAATAATAACAATAAGTTATTGTTATTGTTATTATATACAGCGATCTGAAAAAATGCTAGAAACACGTTGTGATTGTACAGAAGGTGAAGGTTGGAGTGAACACACCTGAGCAAAGAGTCGACTCTGTGTGTGTGTGTGTGAGAGAGAGATGTGTGTGTGCGAGAGATGTGTGTGTGTGTGTGAGGTGTATGTATATGTGTGTGTGTATGTGTGAGGTGTGTGTATGTGTGAGGTGTGTGTGTGTGTGAGATGTGTGTGGTTGAGGTGAGATGTGTGTGTGTGAGAGATGTGTGTGTGTGTGAGAGTGTGTGTGAGAGATGTGTGTGAGTGAGTGTGTCTCTCAAAAATGTTAGAAACACGTTATTATTGTACAGAAGGTGGAGGTGAAGGTTGGAGTGAACACACCTGAGCAAAGAGTCGACTCTGACTCAACCCCACCGAACGCACAACTGATCAGATGGTCATGGGTTCAAATCCCAGGGTCACAAGCTTCCACTCCTGGGGCCCCTGAGCAAGGCCCTCAAATGCTCAGCTGTATAAAATACACTCTGGATTAAAGAGTCTGCAGAATGTAAATAACAGCCTAGGAGGAATAAACCAACAAGCACACACGTGTGTGCGCGCGCGCGCGTGTGTGTGTGTCAGATGTCTGGAACTATAACGTAAACACGCGACTATGAAATGTAATAAAAATCGAATCGTATTAAAGTGACGTCTAAACGAGGCTACAGTTAAAAGTTGAGTTGTTTACGGAGACACGTGACACAAACACAACCAACTCATTAACCTTTATAACCAACACGTGATCTTTAACTTCCTCCAAAACGTGTTTTCTAATAGATTTCTAGAGTCGGGTTTTTTGAACGTAACCGCTGACGGAATTTACAACACAGCACCGACCGACCGACCGACACGTTACACGTCACGCACGTGACACGTACGCTTACACACACACACACACACACACACACACACACACTGAGGTCAGCATTAAACAAACACGACCAACGTTTCTGTCATTTTAACAATTAAAACTTTATTGGAATGATACATGTTGCAAAATATTATTCTGTGTATTTTTTTTATTATTATTATTATTATTTTTTGCCTTTTTATTTTTTTAAACATACTCCATGTGTCTTACAGGGCTTTTTTTATTTTTTTTTTTTCTTTCCATCAAGTTCTCCAGAAGGTAAAAGAATTAAGACTGTTAAAGGCAGAAGAATATAAAGTATTGTTTCCTGGGGAAAAAAAAAGAAAAGAAAAAAAGAAAAAAAAAAAAAAAAGAAGGTACAATTAGACCACACCATCACCATACCTGCGTCGGGAGGAATAGAGTTTCTCGTTATTGAAAATACACTTAGAAAATATGACAAAAATAAAAAAAAATTAAATCAATAATGGTGGTAGTGTTTTTTCTTTCTTTTCCTTTCCTTTCTCTGATTTTAAAAAAGGAACTAGAAGAGCGTAGGGCTGTGGACGTGTACAAAGGCAAACTGACGAGTGGACGAGAAGGTGATCGATGATATAATGAAGATGACGTGAAGGAGAAGGAGGAGGAGGAGGAGGAGGAGGAGATAGAGACGGAGCGGCACGTGACTCTGAACATGTTTTCCTTTTTTTTTTTTTTGGAGAGAGAGAGAATCGAAGAGGACACGGTGAGGGTGATTATATAGAAAGGGATCGCTAATTATATTCGCTCTCGTTAGTGTTACGTCTGAGCTTTTCTTCATCATGGGTGTACAAACCGTGCAGAGAAGAAGCACACGGAGATCTCGGACCTGCTCTAGAACTCTGAGCTTCGAGATCGACTTTACAAGCAACGTCGACTCGTTTGTCGTGCGGAAATTTGGACGCGTTCTTCTCAAACGCTGTCCCCGCGGATACAGCGGAGTAGGAACAACGCGCGCGATAACGAGCGTCCGGTCCTACTTCCAGCATGTGAGTAAGACAAAGCAGAACGGCGGAGAGGTTTCTTACTGGAGGACAAACACTTTGTATCCTTTAACAAAAATAAACAATCAAACAAATAAACAAAAATTAAAAAAAGGAAGGAAGAAGAAAACGCTCAGGTGGAAAAAAAAAAGGCTCTGGTGGTTAAATAGTGTCCTGAATGTGAATGAACAAAGAGACGATGGGACATTTTTAAAGAAGCGCTTCTACACCTACGTGACGTCCCAGAACTACTTCATCAAAAACGTAACTCAGATCTCCGGCTGCTGGATTCGGTTCGCACGCAGAATTGAGAAAATGCTACGTGGCGTTTCCTTAAACATCCTTCTGTAGCCTTTTTGTTTAGGTTCTGTTTGTTATAATAAACAATTTGTTCGGCATATATATATATACGACCGTCCTCACGGCGATCGCAGGCGTCCGATGAAAAACGATCGATCGTCGCCGAGACGCGTTCAGAACCGCTTTACGTCCTACAGAACGACGGGTTTCTCTTTCCGCGTTAAAGACGAAGAGCTCCGGCTGAAGGCCCGTCCTACACGTCGGACGTTTTTATAAGCAAGAATTAAAAAAAAAATTAAATAAATAAAAACTAGGAAGATAGGAACAGGAAGCTTTATATCTTTTATCCATCACTGAGTGTTTCGCACTGTGTGTAAAAACATTTATTACTTCGTTATGTTCTGAACCTGAAGCGTTAAACCTTTAACGTGATGACCTACGGCGTGTTATATAACAGTGTGATACAGAGGTCACAGTCAGGGAGCTCGCGAGTACCGCCGCCATCTGTGGGTGGGGAGCAAGAGAGTAAATAAACAGGCTGCGCTGTGCTCTGCATGGGAGGGGCGTACTCTCTCTGCCTGTCAATCACAGCGACACTAGCCAATCACAAGCGTCCGTCCGCTCGAGCGAGTACGTGGACGAGGCCGATCAGCTTCCTCTATGAAAGAATGCCGAGAGTTAAGAGTTAAGTTATATTAGACATACAAATAATTTCAGACAACACAGTGATATCTGCAATGTCGCCTAGCAACGGACCTCGCCGGGTTTTTTTTTTTCCTGGCTCGGACAAAACCACTAAACCGAAGTGCCGCCGCTTTTATACAGCAAACGACGAAGCGATGAAGTTTCAGCAGAAAGAATCGAAGTTTGTCAGCTTGAGAGCTTTAAGAGTTACAAACGACTCCTTTTAAAGCCTTCGTTAAATTCTAAACACGTGACAACATATCAGTTATCCAGATCGTCACGACGCTTTCGCACGCAGTTCGTACGGATTGAACCCTGCTGCATTTTCACCCCTTGTTTCAGGGAAAAAGAAAGATGTAAAGACAGGAAGGAGATCCGCCACGTTCTTAGCACAACGATGAGGACTTTGTGATTTCTGCTCCGGGGGAAAAAATATTAGCTCCCCGTCCGACTGTTTGGCGTCTCGGTATTGCTTAGACAGATTTGGGACGATGTGCAAAAGAAAAAAAAAAAAAGAGGCAGCAACTGAAACAGGACAACAGAGCAGAGAAGGAGAGAGAGTGAGGAAAAAAAAGCGTTAAAAGAAAAATAAAAGATGAGCTGCAATGCTGGACACACTTCGATTCAGAACCAGAGATGAAGGCGTGTGTGTGTGTGTGTGCGTGTGTGTGTGTGTGTCACAAAGAGACGACTGCACTTTGACCTAGATGACTCTTGCTACGACTCTGAAAGTAAACGAAAATGGATAAATATAATAATTAGAACTCTAACAAGAAAAATAAACGATAAACGATCTGGAAAGGCAACACTGCGGGATTTCTTGGGACGTATTTAATAGCACCCCCTCCCCCACCCCGTGTTTGTGAGTGTATACAATTGGGGGGTGGGGTGGTGGTGGGGGAGATGGGGCCTCTACATTAATGTTGTTCGTTTTGTTTACTGGAAACAAACTCCAGTCCATCATCTCTATCTCTCTCTCTCTCTCTCTCTCTCTCCTCTCGCTCTCTCTCCCTGTCCCTGCCCTCCACTGTCCGTATCGCTCCGTCGCTCTCTCTCTCCACCTCTGGCTGGCTCTAGAACTCTGCAAACTCCTTTGCGCATTTTTCTGTAAAAGACACCCGGATTTCCTCTTCCTCGTAGTCGTCAAAGTTGCTGGTGTCGCCTGGACCTTTGCACTTTGGGATGAAGGGGGCTTCGACCTGACACGCGCACACACACACACACACACACACACACACACACACACACAGTGAGAGGAATTATGTTGTGATTCTTGTATATACAAAAATAATAAGTAAGGCTAAAAAAAAATAGCTCAGATCATTTTTATTTACTTTTTAAACGGGGCAGATTTGTGATGTTGCCACCCCCCAGTGTAGAATATGTGATGAAGTGCCCTATAGATTTGCCCAGTGTGATGGTAAACATGATGAAATGCAGACCAAGATGGGAGAAGGAGAAGACATGATGCAGTGATCCTGACTCACCTTCCTCTGATAGATGGCGATCCAGTCGGTGGTGGCGAACCACTTGTGGCCCTTGATGTCGTTGACGCCGTTCTTGAGGTTGCCGAAGCGCTTGGTCAGGTCCACCTGGAGAAGGTTCCTCAGCAGGTCCTTCAGGTCTGAGCTGAAGTGGGAGGGGAAGCGCACCTGAAGAGAGAAGGAAAGCAGGAGAACCATCAGGTGAGGAACGTAGTCGCAGTTTGCTCACAGGAAAGAGCAGTAAGTGTTGTGTGATTAAAATTAGTCACTGCAACAACTATGTTAAAGATGATGGCATTTAAACCCAAACCCACACACACCCACCCACACACACCCACACACACCCACACAAAGTGGATACATTCTAGTAAATATAGTAAATCTGTGTGCGAATGTTTTTCCAATCAACCTTGTCAGATTTAAAGTTTTAGTAACGCTGCGATTGTTTATCTTGTGTGCATGGAAACTCCCAAGTGTGTTCATGGCACAGCAGGTGTACCTTTAGCCACACCCACAAAACCCATAAAAGGTAAAGCTCACAGAGAGCTGAAAGATAAACAGTAACATTTTCCAGTAATGCAGTTTACACTGCAGAGCCTCAGCTGGCCATAGACTTCTTTTCATAAGGTGCCATTATTATTGTTATAAATATATATAAAGAAATTATTATTTATTGCGTATAAATAAATAACTCGTCGCTAATTACACGATTTGACAGGAGCAAAGAAAGCAATTTTTTCAATGTATAAACATCGTGTGCACATTCTCATGTTATTCAGTAATTCAGTTATTCACTAATGCACAAGTCCCACAAGTCCCCCAGTGTAACGCCCACAAGTCCCCCAGTGTAACGCCCACAAGTCCCCCAGTGTAACGCCCACAAGTCCCCCAGTGTAACGCCCACAAGTCCCCCAGTGTGACGCCCACAAGTCCCCCAGTGTAACGCCCACAAGTCCCCCAGTGTAACGCCCACAAGTCCCCCAGTGTAACGCCCACAAGTCCCCCAGTGTAACGCCCACAAGTCCCCCAGTGTAACGCCCACAAGTCCCCCAGTGTAACGCCCACAAGTCCCCAAGTGTAACGCCCACAAGTCCCCCAGTGTAACGCCCACAAGTCCCCCAGTGTAACGCCCACAAGTCCCCCAGTGTAACGCCCACAAGTCCCCCAGTGTGACGCCCACAAGTCCCCCAGTGTGACGCCCACAAGTCCCCCAGTGTGACGCCCACAAGTCCCCCAGTGTGACGCCCACAAGTCCCCCAGTGTGACGCCCACAAGTCCCCCAGTGTGACGCCCACAAGTCCCCCAGTGTGACGCCCACAAGTCCCCCAGTGTGACGCCCACAAGTCCCCCAGTGTGACGCCCACAAGTCCCCCAGTGTGACGCCCACAAGTCCCCCAGTGTGACGCCCACAAGTCCCCCAGTGTGACGCCCACAAGTCCCCCAGTGTGACGCCCACAAGTCCCCCAGTGTAACGCCCACAAGTCCCCCAGTGTAACGCCCACAAGTCCCCCAGTGTAACGCCCATAAGTCCCCCAGTGTAACGCCCACAAGTCCCCAGTGTAACGCCCACAAGTCCCCAGTGTAACGCCCACAAGTCCCCCAGTGTAACGCCCACAAGTCCCCAGTGTAACGCCCACAAGTCCCCCAGTGTAACGCCCACAAGTCCCCCAGTGTAACGCCCATAAGTCCCCAGTGTAACGCCCACAAGTCCCCAGTGTAACGCCCATAAGTCCCCAGTGTAACGCCCACAAGTCCCCCAGTGTAACGCCCACAAGTCCCCCAGTGTAACGCCCATAAGTCCCCCAGTGTAACGCCCATAAGTCCCCCAGTGTAACGCCCATAAGTCCCCCAGTGTAACGCCCATAAGTCCCCCAGTGTAACGCCCATAAGTCCCCCAGTGTAACGCCCATAAGTCCCCCAGTGTAACGCCCATAAGTCCCCCAGTGTAACGCCCATAAGTCCCCCAGTGTAACGCCCATAAGTCCCCCAGTGTAACGCCCATAAGTCCCCAGTGTAACGCCCATAAGTCCCCCAGTGTAACGCCCATAAGTCCCCCAGTGTAACGCCCACAAGTCCCCAGTGTAACGCCCATAAGTCCCCCAGTGTAACGCCCACAAGTCCCCCAGTGTAACGCCCACAAGTCCCCAGTGTAACGCCCATAAGTCCCCCAGTGTAACGCCCATAAGTCCCCCAGTGTAACGCCCATAAGTCCCCCAGTGTAACGCCCATAAGTCCCCCAGTGTAACGCCCATAAGTCCCCCAGTGTAACGCCCATAAGTCCCCCAGTGTAACGCCCACAAGTCCCTAGTGATGTGCAGACGATCGATTCCTAAATCTCTGTAGGACTTTATTTACTAATCCTCCGGAGATTGAGACAGCTGACATCAAGCTCGGACGCTTTCCTCCTCTCACCTTGCCTGAGACGATCTTCTCATAGATCTGAATAGGCTGGTCAGCGAAGAACGGGGGATATCCAGCAGCCATCTCGTAAATCAGCACACCCAGAGCCCACCAGTCCACTGCTTTATTGTAGCCCTGAGAGAGAGAGAGAGAGAGAGAGAGAGAGAGAGAGAGAGAGAGAGAGAGAGAGAGAGAGAGAGAGAAGAGAAGAGAGGGAAAGACAGAGAGAGAGGGAAAGAGAGAGAGAGAGAGAGAGAGAGAGAGAGAGAGAGAGAGAGAGAGAGAAAGAGAGAGGGAGAGAACGAGAGACACAGAGAGAGAGAGAGAGAGAGAGAGAGAGAGGGAGAGAGAGAGAGAGAGAGAGAGAGAGGGAGAGGCTTTCAGACTTTGCCTCACACAGTACGTTTGTGACTCAGTTGTGACTCAGGTGTGACTCAGTTGTGACTCAGTTGTGACTCAGTTGTGACTCAGGTGTGACTCAGGTGTGACTCAGGTGTGACTCAGGTGTGACTCAGGTGTGACTCAGGTGTGACTCAGGTGTGCACGTACTTTACTGAGGATGATTTCAGGAGCCAGGTACTCAGGAGTGCCGCACAGCGTCCAGGTCCGACCCTTTACACGCTTGGCAAAGCCAAAATCTGTAACCTGTAGGAAAGAGGTAGAGGATTAGTACACAAACAGTACACAAGAGTGTTTACAGGTGAAACGTGGGATTTATTAACCACACACTCTTTAAGAACGTTTATATTCTACATTTATGAACCTTCACTGATCCACAGTGTTATTCATACTGACATAGTAAACGAACAGAATCCAAAACAAAGGCACAAATTAGGAAAAGTAAGACTAACTCTTCAATCAGGACAAAAATAATGGCACCCCAATGAAAGGAGGCTGCTTTAGTTAGTGTGCGTCTACAGTAGCTGAGGCGCCGCAGTGGCTAAGCTTCATTACTGCAAAACACTGTGTGAACCAAATCTGACCAATCAGAAGGTGCGTTTTATTCCTTAATTGGTTTCTACATATGTAGGACATCATAAAGACTTCTCAAACTCATCTCAGTCTAGTTTTCGCTTGTCATTTAGCATGTTCGTGAAGCTGTGACAACACGAGACTCACTTACCGAGTCTCACATGAGAAACTGTGCTCCTTTTCCCTATTATTTCAATATGACTCAACACGACCATGACTCATGACACACGCATCACTGACCAGAGGTTCCGCACAGTTCCGGATGTCACATGTTCGCGCTACGTAAACAAATCTTTATGTTGCATCACAACATGGCCGAATTCTAGATTCTGATTGGTCAGAAGTGTTTATTGTCGTTCAACGGCACAGCGCACAGAGTAGTTCTGACCGTTACACGGAGGACGTGTTAACGTTAAGCCGCCATCGTTTCTATAGCAACAGCTTAGTCACATGGACTCGTACGGCGCTCCGTATGATCTGAGGTTACAGAAGAAAAAAATATTGTGTTGATGTGGCAACACAATATGTGAGACGTTCTATTTTTGGTGCACAATAAATCAGTACATGAGCAAGTCTGAAATGATTGACAGTTGTAGTCTATTTTTTTTTTTTTTTTAAATATCGGACCCTTTTTTAAGCCCCGCCCCCACCCGCTCGTCGAGATCGCTCGCATTTATTTTGTGCTCGACTTAGCTGTCGTTAAACGAGCTCATACGCTCTGCTAACATCTGTGAGCAATATAGAAAGTGAGAGAATAGTGTGTGTGTGTGTGTGTGTGTGTGTGTGCGTTTACCTGAATATAGCCCTGCTGATCGATGAGCAGGTTCTCAGGCTTAAGATCTCGGTAAATGAGGTCGAGTGAGTGAAGGTATTCGAAGGTTAAAACTATCTGGGCAGCGTAGAAGCGAGCATGAGGCTCACTGCGACGAAAACAAACAAACAAACAAACAAAAAGGTTTTAAACATCATGACATTATTAAATGTAATCTTAGAAACTTGTTTTGTACGATCGTGGACCGTCCGTGAATGTAAACATGCGGTCAGATTCAGAAGAACGGCTTTACAAAGGCGACAAAAAAAAAAAAAAGAAGGAAGGAAAGAAGGAAAAGAAGAATAATGACTTTGTGGTTAATAAACTTTACATCACACTGAAATCATGAGACGACTGAAGCGATTTCTTTTCTTTTTTCCAGGAAAAAAATGTTTAAGAAGCTTCTAGACCAGAGGTATTCAACTAAAATTTAAAGAGGTCCAGTAAGAGAACATTTCTTGAAGCGAAGGTCCAGAAGATCATAATGTCTCACTAGTTAGTGTGATATATATTTATGTAGCCTAGTAGTTGTATCAACATCTACAAGCAATCAGGACCTGACTGTCAAATCAAATAAATTCAGCACAATTTAAATACTTTGACAATATTTATTGTCACGTAACATAAAACTGAACATATGTATGATTGTAGACATGTATAACG
This sequence comes from Tachysurus vachellii, assembly GCF_030014155.1. Lineage (NCBI taxonomy): Eukaryota > Metazoa > Chordata > Actinopteri > Siluriformes > Bagridae > Tachysurus > Tachysurus vachellii. The sequence continues at coordinate 16,012,923 of NC_083480.1, read as the reverse complement.
TTCTCTCATTAAATAAATAAAAGTAGGGCTACATTTCAAAATAAGAGAAAATATATAAAATGTGAACATTGTGTATGTTTAAATAAAGTGCTTAACTTTCGCTTTTATATCTCAGTGAGAGAACTGAGCTCTAGCTTGGTTTGGGTTAGGGTTAAACCTGGGCTTGGGTTAGGGTTAAACCTGGGCTTGGGTTAGGGTTAAACCTGGGCTTGGGTTAGGGTTAAACCTGGGCTTGGGTTAGGGTTAAACTTGGGCTTGGGTTAGGGTTAAACCTGGGTTTGGGTTAGGGTTAAACCTGGGCTTGGGTTAGGGTTAAACCTGGGCTTGGGTTAGGGTTAAACCTGGGCTTGGGTTAGGGTTAAACTTGGGCTTGGGTTAGGGTTAAACTTGGGCTTGGGTTAGGGTTAAACCTGGGTTTGGGTTAGGGTTAAACCTGGGTTTGGGTTAGGGTTAAACCTGGGTTTGGGTTAGGGTTAAACCTGGGTTTGAATGGAGTCAGGGCCGCTCTCATACACATGTGGAGGTGCTCATTAGTGAGTCTGGAACCATATTTACAGGTAGTTTGGATTATGTTCATTGTAGAGAAAGCTCTAATCTCTAATCTTCAGATTAGAGTGGATGTGTTTTGTCTCATAATGGTGTTTCACATTGTCACGTTTAATAAGTGCCACGGTTTCTGTACATATGACACACACTGGTTTAGTGTGAAGTGTGAACATAAATCAGTCTCCGTCTCACTCGTCTGTTTCTCTCCCTTTCTCCGTCTCACTCGTCTGTTTCTCTCCCTTTCTCCGTCTCACTCGTCTGTTTCTCTCCCTTTCTCCGTCTCACTCGTCTGTTTCTCTCCCTTTCTCCGTCTCACTCGTCTGTTTCTCTCCCTTTCTCCCTCTCACTCGTCTGTTTCTCTCCCTTTCTCCCTCTCACTCGTCTGTTTCTCTCCCTTTCTCCCTCTCACTCGTCTGTTTCTCTCCCTTTCTCCGTCTCACTCGTCTGTTTCTCTCCCTTTCTCCGTCTCACTCGTCTGTTTCTCTCCGTCTCACTCGTCTGTTTCTCACCCTTTCTCCGTCTCACTCGTCTGTTTCTCTCCGTCTCACTCGTCTGTTTCTCACCCTTTCTCCGTCTCACTCGTCTGTTTCTCTCCCTTTCTCCGTCTCACTCGTCTGTTTCTCTCCCTTTCTCCGTCTCACTCGTCTGTTTCTCTCCCTTTCTCCGTCTCACTCTTCTGTTTCTCTCCCTTTCTCCGTCTCACTCGTCTGTTTCTCTCCCTTTCTCCGTCTCACTCGTCTGTTTCTCTCCCTTTCTCCGTCTCACTCGTCTGTTTCTCTCCCTTTCTCCGTCTCACTCGTCTGTTTCTCTCCCTTTCTCCGTCTCACTCGTCTGTTTCTCACCCTTTCTCCGTCTCACTTGTCTGTTTCTCTCCGTCTCACTCGTCTGTTTCTCTCCCTTTCTCCCTCTCACTCGTCTGTTTCTCTCCCTTTCTCCGTCTCACTCGTCTGTTTCTCTCCCTTTCTCCGTCTCACTCGTCTGTTTCTCTCCCTTTCTCCGTCTCACTCGTCTGTTTCTCTCCCTTTCTCCGTCTCACTCGTCTGTTTCTCACCCTTTCTCCGTCTCACTCGTCTGTTTCTCTCCGTCTCACTCGTCTGTTTCTCACCCTTTCTCCGTCTCACTCGTCTGTTTCTCTCCCTTTCTCCCTCTCACTCGTCTGTTTCTCTCCCTTTCTCCGTCTCACTCGTCTGTTTCTCTCCCTTTCTCCATCTCACTCGTCTGTTTCTCTCCCTTTCTCCGTCTCACTCGTCTGTTTCTCTCCCTTTCTCCCTCTCACTCGTCTGTTTCTCTCCCTTTCTCCGTGTCACTCGTCTGTTTCTCTCCCTTTCTCCGTCTCACTCGTCTGTTTCTCTCCCTTTCTCCGTCTCACTCGTCTGTTTCTCTCCCTTTCTCCGTCTCACTCGTCTGTTTCTCTCCCTTTCTCCCTCTCACTCGTCTGTTTCTCTCCGTCTCACTCGTCTGTTTCTCTCCCTTTCTCCGTCTCACTCGTCTGTTTCTCTCCCTTTCTCCGTCTCACTCGTCTGTTTCTCTCCCTTTCTCCCTCTCACTCGTCTGTTTCTCTCCCTTTCTCCCTCTCACTCGTCTGTTTCTCTCCCTTTCTCCCTCTCACTCGTCTGTTTCTCTCCCTTTCTCCGTCTCACTCGTCTGTTTCTCTCCCTTTCTCCGTCTCACTCGTCTGTTTCTCTCCCTTTCTCCCTCTCACTCGTCTGTTTCTCTCCCTTTCTCCGTCTCACTCGTCTGTTTCTCTCCCTTTCTCCGTCTCACTCGTATGTTTCTCTCCCTTTCTCTGTCTCACTCGTCTGTTTCTCTCCCTTTCTCAGTCTCACTCGTCTGTTTCTCTCCCTTTGTTTTCTACATGTATCGCTATCTTTCTTTCCTGTGTAACTTTACTCTAATTCTCTCTCATCTGTCTCGCACTGTTGAGTCAGTGTTTACTTCAGTAATGCACAGACTTGATTGGCTGAGTCGTATCACGTGGGATGGTTTAACTCGCATGTAATTGGTCTGTGCGTTTCCACTACCACTACCGTAAAGATTGCAAAAGCTGCGCCGGTTAAAATAGAAGCATCACGTCAAGTTTTAAATCATAAACTTTTGTTATGGCCGTAGGTCCGGGTCCGGATTGGGCAGCTTCTGGGTCCGGACCCGGACCGCGGTCCGCCTGTTAGTGACCTTATGTTCTAGAATTTCTTCCGAAGAAACTCCAAGCTGAGCGTGTTCTCGTATACGGACAAACGCAGGCCGCTTTAATAGGAACACCTGCATGTGACACACACAGAGAGTGTCTCACTCGTCTCACTCGTCTGTTTCTCTCCCTTTCTCCGTCTCACTCGTCTGTTTCTCTCCCTTTCTCCGTCTCACTCGTCTGTTTCTCTCCCTTTCTCCCTCTCACTCGTCTGTTTCTCTCCGTCTCACTCGTCTGTTTCTCTCCCTTTCTCCGTCTCACTCGTCTGTTTCTCTCCCTTTCTCCGTCTCACTCGTCTGTTTCTCTCCCTTTCTCCCTCTCACTCGTCTGTTTCTCTCCCTTTCTCCCTCTCACTCGTCTGTTTCTCTCCCTTTCTCCCTCTCACTCGTCTGTTTCTCTCCCTTTCTCCGTCTCACTCGTCTGTTTCTCTCCCTTTCTCCGTCTCACTCGTCTGTTTCTCTCCCTTTCTCCCTCTCACTCGTCTGTTTCTCTCCCTTTCTCCGTCTCACTCGTCTGTTTCTCTCCCTTTCTCCGTCTCACTCGTATGTTTCTCTCCCTTTCTCTGTCTCACTCGTCTGTTTCTCTCCCTTTCTCAGTCTCACTCGTCTGTTTCTCTCCCTTTGTTTTCTACATGTATCGCTATCTTTCTTTCCTGTGTAACTTTACTCTAATTCTCTCTCATCTGTCTCGCACTGTTGAGTCAGTGTTTACTTCAGTAATGCACAGACTTGATTGGCTGAGTCGTATCACGTGGGATGGTTTAACTCGCATGTAATTGGTCTGTGCGTTTCCACTACCACTACCGTAAAGATTGCAAAAGCTGCGCCGGTTAAAATAGAAGCATCACGTCAAGTTTTAAATCATAAACTTTTGTTATGGCCGTAGGTCCGGGTCCGGATTGGGCAGCTTCTGGGTCCGGACCCGGACCGCGGTCCGCCTGTTAGTGACCTTATGTTCTAGAATTTCTTCCGAAGAAACTCCAAGCTGAGCGTGTTCTCGTATACGGACAAACGCAGGCCGCTTTAATAGGAACACCTGCATGTATCTAGTGATTCGATCATGAAGCGCACATCCATCCGGTTCCTCTTCTGTCATCCGAGAACAAGAAGCAGAAGACTGGAAAAGGACCAGCTGGGGTTTTTTCTTCTTCTTTTGACTTCCCGTTCGCTTTTCACCGGATCGCCGTGTCACATAATACGCAAACGAAGCGAGGTGAGGTCAAAGTGTTTTAACCTTCATGAATCAGACAATAGCTTCATGTCTGAAAATAAGAGCTGGACATTTGGAGATGGAGAAGAAGTTTATGGTCATTTTTTTTTAAAAATAAAAACAACCAAAAGACTACATTACAATGTCTTATTTGTATTCTTTAATTATGGTTTAAGTTTAAAAAAAGAATCAAATTGTTAAAAAGTTCTAATTTCGAATTTTTTTCTACTTTACCTGCGATCTCTCAGAACGGGGACCTAATTAACCGTGACATTTTCCTTCTAAAAAAAAAATAAATAAAAAAAAAGGTCTCTGTGGCATTTCGAGGACGTTCGAAACAAACTTTTTCCTGTCTCTGCCATGAGGATACAACTGGGACGTGACTCGATCTTCTGATAGCGGGGCGGCGGAACAACACGTTGGTCTGAATCAGTCAAAAATGATTCGGTGAGCTCAGAATCGTGCTGTAACTAATAATAACTGACCCTCAGATACCTTTTAGTTTTTTTCTTAAAATAATTCATCCCCCTGCACTTATAACCTGTCATAACGCATACGTAAGCCTTGACATAAAACGTATTATGTGTATGTGAGAACGATCGTGTTTATAACACGATTATAAATAAGCTCAATATTCTTGAGTCAGTTCTGATTAAAGCACAGCGCAGGAGCCTCACCTGAACCTGCCGATTCTCCTCAGATGACTGAACATCTCTCCTCCTGGAACGTACTCCATCACCATATACAGGTTTGTGTTGTCCTGAGGAGCAGAGAGACACGAGTAACCACAGAGGCACAGAACATGGGCGTTAACGACGTGGTGTCACAGATACACACAGAATTCAACAATTAACCCTTTCCTCTTTAATGGTCTCACACACACACAGTCAATTTAAAGAAACTATATATATATATATATATATATATATATATATATATATATATATATATATATATATATATATATATATATATATATCATTTAAAGGTGGGGTCTCCATTGTTTGAGAAATGCTTCAGAAAACTGAGTCGGGACGACAAACAAAACAAAAACGTGTAGCCAATGAGCAGAAAGGGGCGTGTCTTGTCAATATGGGCGGAGAGAGTGTTCAGTGCGCATGTGTGACATTAGCAGAAAGGGGGTTTAACATTGACATGGAGGATAAAAACAAAGAAAGAAAGTGAAGAAAGACTTACGATAAGGTAAGAAGTAGGACGTGTTAATATAGGATCAGCTTTCCAGCGCTGGAGAGAACTGAAGGAGCAGGAAGTTGGTCACATATTCACAGATTGGAGTTTCCTGAGTCAATAACTCCTGAGCTAAACACTGTTACTACACAAATAACACCTCTTTTCTATCGTAGTAATGTAGAGACGCAG
>NC_083480.1:15985103-16002603 GCF_030014155.1 Tachysurus vachellii | reverse complement strand
TATCTACCATTCACACACTACAGCAATAACTTCCTCTGCAGTTTGGTGCACCCGGGACTACGCCTCTTCCCCCATCTCAACTGCTTGTCTCTCTCTATCTCTCTTTCACTCACACACACGGTTCTATACAAGGCTACTCGATTCAGATAAGTGAGGAAGGAGGGAGGGAGGGAGGAAGGAGGGAGGGAGGGCAGCAGCCAGAGACCAAAGTTCACTCAACACACAAGGAAAGTCGTGCCAATGTGCCAATATTTTTGCACTAACCACCACACGTATAACAATCTGGAAAAAATTGGACCAGAGTCTGGAGTATTTCCACTACAACCACTTACAAGAAGTGATTTTTTTCCCCCAACTAAGCGGCACAATGAGCAGAAGAAACAAAGCAGATCATCACAGAACGACTCATAAAGCAGTTTACCAAAAAAAAATAAAAATAAATAAGTAAATAAATAAATAAATGTAGATACTGTAGATGTAGATAAAGTCGCTAAAATGTGCGAATGTAAGGAGGAAAAAACAGGAACAAAAAAAATCCCCCTTGTGAAATCTCTCGCTGTCGGTCCGATTCCTGTCCTGTGTTTTTGCAACTTGTCGGTGTGACGACATCACAGCAGACGATGAGGAAAATCATAGCACGATACTTTGTCAAGACAAAATACACAAACTACAGGCAAAACATCAGAAACAGAACAAAACGTTGTAGATCTGCAGAAGTATCTAATAAATGACTCTAATAAAAGAGTGAAAACTCTAAAGACTGGAATCAGTTTCAAATCTGTTGCTTTAAATCTGTTCATAAGCCGTAACCGAACCCCTTAAACCCCGAGTGTCAGTGTTATTCCTTTACTTTATATATCAGTGATTAGTAACAGTGAAGGTTTACTCGCATGACGTGACGGAAAAACAGCGAACGGTGAAGAGAGACGTTAAGATCCGAGCTCTCGGCTCTCTGACACTGTACGGGTTTCATAATAAATATCAGGAGCGGGACAGCTGTAGAAAATGTGCAGGAAATGGGTATATTTACAATATTTTAAAGGAAGAATAGAAAAAAAAAGAAGGAAAAAAGAAAGAACAAAAGACAGAAAGAAAGAAAGAAAAAGAAGAGAGAAAAGAAAAAACAGGAAAGAAAGAAATCAAAGAGAAAGAAAGAAAGAAAGAAAGAAAGAAAGAAAGAAAGAAAGAAAGAAAGAAAGAAAAAGAGAGAGAAATAGAAAAGACAGAGAGAGATTGAAAGAGAATAGAAAAAATAAAAAAACAAAAGAAAAAAGAAAGAAAGACAAAAAAGGAAGGAAAAAGAAAGAAAAAAGAGAGAGAAAAAGAAAGCAAACGAAGAGAGAGAAAGAAAGAAAGAAAGAAAGAAAAAGGAATAAATAAAGAACGAAAAAGAGAGAGAAAGAGAAAAGACAGAGATTGAAAGAGAATAGAAAAAATAAAAAACAAAAGAAAAAAGAAAGAAAGAAAGAAAGAAAGAAAGAAAGAAAGAAAGAAAGACAAAAAAGGAAGGAAAAAGAAAGAAAAAAGAGAGAAAAAGAAAGCAAACGAAGAGAAAGAAAGAAAGAAAGAAAGAAAGAGAGAAAGGAATAAAGAAAGAAAGAAAAAGAGAAAGAGAAAAGAAAGAGAGAGAGATTGAAAGAGAATAGAAAAAATAAAAAACAGAAAAGAAAGAAAGAAAGAAAGAAAGAAAGAAAGAAAGAAAGAAAGAAAGAAAGAAAGAAAGAAAGAAAAAGACAAAAAAGGAAGGAGAAAGAAAAGGAAAAAAGAGAGAAAACGAAAAAAAGAGAGAAAGAAAGCAAAGGAAGAGAAAGAAAGAAAAAGAAAAAGAAAGAAAGAAAGAAAGAAAAAAGAGAAAGGAATAAAGAAAGAAAGAAAAAGAGAGAGAGAAAGAGAAAAGAAAAAAGAAAAAACAAAAGAAAAAAGAAAGAAAGAAAGAAAGAAAAAGACAAAAAAGGAAGGAGAAAGAAAAAAGAGAGAAAGAGGAATAAATAAAGAGATTGTATTAACTATTTAAACCCCAAACCTACTGATACGTTCATGTCACTTGTGGTGATTTATTTCTGTTTAAACTCTCAGGACTTTGTAGCCACAGTGTGGAGTAAAATTAGATCAGCTATAAAAACCATGTCCACGTTCTGTTGTAGTTATCTTCCATTTCCTGATCTGAGAATGAGAGCCTTTACATTCCACACATTCCACTGGGAACATGGAAACTCTACTTCCTCACCTTCACCCAGCACCGCCGCACTCTCGGTCCCTGCCTCTGCTGCCTCGGAGGCTCGAGACGACTCGGTCTTCCCTCCGTGCCTCCTGGAGCTCTTGCGGTCACACATGAGAACTCGTCTTCCTCATAAGAGCAGCTGTGTGGCCCCGACATGGACGTCTGGTCCGAGCCACAGAGCTCTCTCTCTCTCTCTCTCTCTCTTTCTGTCCCCCTCTCTCTCTCTCTCTCTCTCTCTCTCTCTTTCTGTCCCTCTCTCTCTCTCTCAGTACTACACACACTCCACCCAAGGCAGATCAATTGGACCCGTGCTCCATTTGTATCAATATTTATTCTGAACACACAACACTGTCTCTCGCACACATTAACACACACGACTGTATCGATCGCATCGGCGCCCCGGCACCGAGGTTAGGCATCGGATTATTTCCAACAAGATGGGAAACAAACATCATTCCACGAGCCGAGAGGAAGTGAGGATGTGCGAGTGGCTGTACAGTCAAAATGTAAATGGCTGTAAAAAAAAAAAAAAAAAAAGAGAGTGTGAGAGAGAGAGAGAGAGAGAGAGAGAGAGAGAGAGAGAGAGAATAGTCACACACTCCTCGTCCTCCACTTATTGTCGTTCACAATCAATCACACGGATCAATCGGTGCACCTCCGGGCTAGCGAGTTTCGCCATGACGCCAACCAAAAGGGTCAAATCGGATTGCGCCAATTACCACCGGCTTCTCTTCCCCGATTGGTCAGAAGGTGTTGCTCCGTTTTCTATAACAGCATCTCTGACCACAAGGTTCTTGGGTCTAAGCGTTATCATTTCTATAGTAACCACCCGTTCACGTAGCTCTATACAGCAGACAAGCGTTTAAAAAGTGAATAAATAAAAACAAAAAGGTCTAATTTTAATTGTAAAAGTTCTGGATCGAGGCCCGACGTAAGCTTTAAGTTTCATCTTCCGTGGTGTTTCGCTAAAGTTGTGCGTTTTTTTTTTTTTGTTTTATTAACTTTAGGAAAGAGGAACAGTTTAATTTTATTCACATTTACAATTAAAACACCTGCCACCTTTCACGTTGCTGCTATTTTATTTTAACAGCTCCAGCAAGTCGAGTTTTTATCACGGTGATGACTTGCTTTTTTTTTCTTCTCTTTTAGGATGGAACATGGAACAGTCGGTGGAAAAGACCATCGAGCGACAGAGCCAATCCGCTCTCATTCACACACACACACACACACACACACTCGCATAAAGGAAATAAAGAGCGGTGCTCATTTGCAGGACAAAGACAGCGAGCGAGCATAGAGAAACGAAAAAGAACCTCAGAGCGATACAGTGATCCTCTTATAGGATCCTCTCGGCGCTAAATCATCAACCCCTAGCTCATCCTCTGCCTCATTTCTGACATCTCCAGTCGTCTCGAAGGTCCAGCTACAACTTCTCTCGGAAAGTGTCGGACTTCGTTTTACGTCGAGAAAATAAAAAAGACGTAACACCAATTGCGCTGAGCTCGGCTAACGTTTGCTAACTGACATTTAATCGGTATCGGTGGTACAAACGACCCCAAATGGACTATCGTAGCATTAAACAGTGCATCACATCTACATAACCATGTAGCTGAGCTTGCATGGATTATGTCACGTTTGTAAATCCGTTTAGGATCGATGTTACGGCACACATCCGTGTTCGTGTTCGGTCGGAGTCTCGCGTTCTTGTTGAGGATCTAGCGGAGGTAAAAACGTATGAAAAAAAAAGCTCGATTTTATCCCCGGACCTCATACGCTAAGTGCGGTGGTGTTGCAGTAATACGAGAAAGACAAACAAATCTGAAGCACGTTCTTCATTTAACTGTGGCTTGTTTGAATAGATGCAACATTTAGATAATCACTATGAATAAAACAAAAAATATATCTTTCAAGACATCTCGCATCTGAAAATTAAGTGACCGATGGATAGATAAGCAGCGATTTGGTATCACACGTCACACCCGTTTTTCCGGTTGAGCGAAAATAAAAAGAAGGCGTGACGCGACTCATGAACGTCGTTTCCTTTATACCTCTGCTTTATACCTTGCAGGACAGACGATCCTTACTGTCAGAGTATCACCATCCTTCTTCTCCTTTTTTGTTTCCATAAAAAACAGCACAGAGACAACCAGAGTCCTTGATAAAGTCACCTGATAGACAGCTCTCGTAAGAACGTTGGGGTTTAAGGGATCAGGAGTGCTTCATTAGGGATCTCACCGATTAGAAAATCAAGTAGCTTCCCAGGCATCTGCTTTTATGTGGACCGATTCTACGGGATTAAAGCGACTGTGAGCGATCAGGAGAAGTTACGTCCCCTTCACATCTCCCACTTGGTTACCTGGAGTATATCTAGTAGGAACTAGAAAAGAAACCTCTGCTGTTTTAGTCAGAATAACAACATTACAATACAACAACAATAATCGCATGATCAAACCTGAACATCCACCATAAATATCTGCTTCAAACCCCATCTAATTCTACAGTGACTTGCTGATGTGGTTTAGAACACCGTCAGACTTGCTGTAATCTATAAACCCTTGGCCAAGCCGCACAAAGTCTGAAGGTGGAATTGTAGCACAAAGCAATACGGTTAACCTCGAAGCTCTGGTGCAAAATTACAACAGAAAATGTTCAACCTTAAAGGCTTTCTTGAGAGAGATGAACAACGTTAGACGGAGGTGGGAATCTGCACCTTTACTGAACTACGCCTTTAAGTAATTCGACCCCACCGAAGTGGAGTCCGGGATGCCGATCGAGGACATATGACAAAACAGACGCTGTTGCGCAAGCAAACATGGACTGTAACCCACAGATATATTTATAGACGCTGTAAGTGCTCCACCTTGACAGCATGTCAAATCACAGGCTGGAGGTCTGCAAACAAAAGGCAGTTGTGGGTTACAAAAACGTGCCACCGTCGTAATTTTTGGGGAAGTCGTAAAAAGAATGAGATCAGAGCTGAAGGACCTTTGCCTTTGGTAAATCAAGCTTCAAGTGATCTTTCTGATTGAAGACAAAATAAAAAGTCAGTTTGGACCAAAATTCTCTAGGCTGCTAATGGACTGATGGATGAATAGAGGGAGGGAGGAAAAGAGAAAAGCAAGACACACTGACAGAACAGATCTCCATGAGAGACAGACACACGGCCTCGCTGGAACTCTTATGTGAAACAGCCGACACCAGGCAACAGAGCAAACATTAAACGGTGAATAAAAAGGGCTTTGTGTGTGTGTGTGTGTGTGTGTGTGTGTGTTGGCAGAGCCACCTCAGTCCACTGAGCTTCGACTGCAAAGTGTATTAAAATCATCTAATCCTCTCAACAACGCTTCAGCTTACAGAAGCTTTCCACCAGCACTCTTTTAATCTAAGCTGCTAGATTGCCGATCGAGACGAACCAAAAAACAGCATGATTTGATGTTTATCTTACACACCCCCTCCAAAAACCCCCCTAACCTCTTGTTCGGCTCCTCCTCCCACCGTCCCACCCAATCACGAGTCGCTTCTGTCCCACATCTGGTTCCACGTCTGCAAGCATGCTCTCTGAACCGAGCCACTCACTAGAGACGAAGGCCTCCGGGTCGTCCTGGGACCGGTGTCGACTTCCCTCGCCAGCGTCCACGTCTCCGAGGCAGGGACCGGCATGGTGGAAGAGTCTGCCTGCTAATCTTTGCAGCACCGACATCCCAGAGTTTGCTTACGGCTTAGCATGGAGTGTCCGAAAGTTGACAGAAGAGAAGCTTCACATCCAAAAAGTAACGGTAATGAGATGGCGTATCGGACTACCGATCAGTTTCCCTTCCTGCACAACTCCACCTTCAAAGCTCCTTGCCTCGATGCTCTTGTCTTCCAACTTGCGTTAGGCCAGTAGAGCTGAACCTCGACCTTGTTTCTCTTCTGCCTGGTACGTAGTCAGAGCAGCCATGCCGTCCTTTTCCATGTGCACCTCCGGTGAGAAATGGCCCTTTTTAGACAGTGGCTCTGATCGCATTCCTGCACCTGTCTCTAGGGATCAGGGAGGGCCGAGAGAGATGGCAACGATAAAGCCGTAAAGCATGCCATGTCCAGGAAGTCCAGAACCCTCCCTATTCTTCTTTCACAACCTGTCCAGGGGTCACAATCCTTATCCCTCTCCTCTACATTAGTGTCCCTAGACCTGAAAAGAAAAAAGCTCTTGGCTTTCTCAAAGCAAATCTATCAGCCTTATTCAAATGACATTCAGTCACATGGCAATAGAAATCTGCACTTCACACCTAAGTTCGAGCAGCAGCAGGGCAGCCAAGACTCATTTCGCACATATCTGTCCCACCTCGCAGCCGGGGCTCTCCAGCTAGGAACTGCTTGACAAAAATCTTGACTTTGGGTGGAAGAAGAATATCAGATACCAGACAACAAAAAAAAGGAATATCAAATTAATTTTTCTTTCCGCCGGTGCAAGTGCACGGCGTAGGCCACGGTCTATCGAACACGTCATCGCTGGCCACAGTGTTATCGATTTGAATGGTCAAAGATAATCAGCATGCAGTGATTTATAAATAAGGGAGAAGCAGACGAGAACAAGACGAGAAGGTATCGGCGCCTAAAGCCGTGTGCAGGAGCCCACACAAAGTGGTCTTGTTCTTAACATTGGGCATCACATGATGTTCAAAAGACTCTACAGTGTCACACTAGAGCCTGAAGAAATTCATGCTAGCTGCATCATATGACTCCGCCTCCACAGCTTCTCCAGTAAAACACACAAACACACACAGCCCACACCCATCCCAGACCGGTCTCCGGTTCCTCTGAGATCTCAGCCCTACAAGCTTCTGTTTATATTTCAAGCTTTCTCCACTTCAACCCCCTTCATAAACATACATCAGGCTCTTCTCTACAAGTCGACCTTCGAGGTCAGAGAATCTTTCTCAGGAAGTTCACTGTGACTGTCCGAATGTTTCCCCACTTCTTTTTCCCTGACTGACATGGACCGGCAACTTTCTTCCTGATGAACGCTGCGGTTTTAAAAATGCTTAAAAAAAAAAAAAGAGAACAGAAATCAAAACGAATGTTGTATTTCGTAACTCTACAGGCGGTCGGATTTAAACCAATCAAAAGCGGCAGTACTGCCTGATGCAAGGTTAAAGAAAATGATACCAAGAAATTCAGACTGCATTGGTTTTGCATGCGAGTCAAGAGCCAATGAAATTATTACCAGAGTCTTAGTACCAGAGAGATTTTAATTATTTTACTTTCGACAAAACAGTACAGCCCGTCTATATTGACACGTAGACAAAGATCATGTCATATTGTGCAGGAAAAGAGATTTTATATAGCGTTTCGAATTAGAATAAAGACGCTTGAGGAAGCAGGAAAAACTCGTTCGTTTCTATCGTCTCGTGCCCAAAACAAAACAAAGGACAACTAAATATAGACAACATTTTTTAAGGCTGGAATTGCAAGTTATGTAACCTACAATAGTCATGAGCACTAATAACGATCAAGCACTCACATGACCACACCCCTGTGACAAGCACTTGTATCAAGAGGTGCAAATAACGCACATAGTACATTTAGGGCATTTTTGGCAGACGTCCTCATCCAGAACGACTTACATTCATCTCATTTATACATACATACATTCCAGGCTTTAAACACTGAGCTACCACTGCCCTATATGCCTATATAGTATAGGGTAGGGCTGGGCGATAAAACAATAACGATGTGTATCGCGATAGACACGTGATCGATATCAATAAAAAAAGTGCTCGATAAAATGTTCGATATTTTTTGTTCTTCGTCGGAAGAAAACAGAGGTTGCGAAGGACGTTTGGTTGCATTAACAAAGGCGCTCGCTCTCTGGTAACCTAGCAACTCATGTAACAGTATCACGTTTGGTTGTGCCATATCGTTGTCTCGTTCTGGTCTGCTGGATTCCTCTTCAGTAACCGGCGACTGATAAGCAGAAAATGAGCGGCAGCGAGCGAGGAAATTGTAAATAAAAGAGGAAACGTCGGCTCGCCAGTATGGCAGCTTTTTGGATATTATAAGTCAGACTGTAGTTTGACCAACGTCGTCTGCAAATTATGCAAGACCGTCGTCCCTGTTTATATTTAACACTTTGCCCTATTTTATTACACTTTATTAAGCATTTTGCACCTTAAATGTTAAGAGATAATTGTTAAGTGTTCATTGTGACTATGGTTGCAAAATTCCGGGAATTTTCAAGGCTGGAAACTTTCCATGGGAATTAAAGGGAATATACAGGAATTAACGGGAATATATGGGAATAAACTGGGAATTTAAAAAAAAAAAATTCAGAGTTGCCTATAACAAGGAACTTAAATGTAGTTAAAAAAAAAATCTTGCAGCACAATTTTGTTTAAAACAACAAGATTTAATGCAATTTAAGTCGAATCTGTACCCTGCGTTCCTCGGTCACTTGCACACAGCACACTGCTTACTGGAGGGCCATTGAGGCCAAACCCCCTGCAGGTACTTACATTCTTCCATAACATGCACAGTAACACTTTATTTTAGGGTCATTTAACTTGTTGCTTATTATCATGAATATTAATAGAATATTGGCTATTTATTAGTACTTATTAAGCACATATTAATGCCTTATTCTGCATGACCTTATTCTACATTCTTAATTGTACCCAATACCTAAACTTAATAACTACCTTATTAACTCTTAATAAGCAGTAAATTAGGAGTGTTACCACATGCACAGATTATTTGATGACCCTCCCCACACACACACTCACTCCCCCCCGAAATTAAAAAAACATCCTCCATATATCACTTAAACGGGGGGTTCACCTCCATTTTCCAGGCCTTGACTACCACAGAAGCAGAGACCTAATAAGCTTGAGAACAAATGCTTCCTTTTACATTTTGATTGGGACTTTTTTTTTAGAAGTGCGAGGGTGGGGGGTGCTTTCATGTTACAGCAATCATAGGGAAATAAGTTTATTACAATGATTAAGATTATTATGTTTATTACAAGCATAATAATGTTTATTATGCTTTTGTGTTACTTAATGAAATAATCAATTAAAGTTCTACTTACAATTAAATCAGTCAAGACGTCATTTTTAAAATTTGCATTACCTTGCATGTATGTCTGCTTATGACCAATCAAAATGTTTATGTATGTTTGTGTATGATATAGTTTATATACATTTCCTTATATTTCCAAATAATTCCCATAAATTCCCGTAAATTCCCATAAATTCCCGTAAAGTTTCCAATTTGGAATATTCCCAAAATTCCCCAGATTAAGTTCCTGTGGAAAGTTTCCGGACATTTACCGGAAACTTTCCACCCCTTTGCAACCCTAATTGTGACTTTAGACTCATGTTTACATTATAATTATTTGAGTTTTCCTGGTTGTTGACATTTCTGTCTTAATAACCGAGGGGATTACGATCAGAGGAAGGTTAAGTTTAAAATAAAAATGTTTAAGTGTAATATATTTTTCACCTGGTGCTTATTTTAAATGGGTCATAAAAAATATCAATAATTATCGATATCGACCGATATGAAACACTGATATCGTGATACACTTTTCAGCCATATCGCCCAGCCTTAGTATAGGGTGTATATACTTTTGTATAGCGAGTTACACAGCATAGAGAAAACCTGCCTCTAGAGGGCAGAACATATACGGTCCTGGAGGATAACTAGCCAGTTGATAAAACGTGTGCCCTCAAAATTTTGAATGTTGTTTTGCACTCTCTTATTTATTATTATATGTTATTTAAATTTTATATTTAGTGTTAAATAAATAATGTAGTACAGAGTCTGTGGTCTATCTCACAAAGAAGCGCCGTCCCGCCCCTAGCCCCGCCCACTCGTCCCTAGCCCCGCCCGAACCCTACCGCCTTAACTTACAAATTTTCTGCGGGAAACCCTGTACGTCGTCATAAAACTTTTGTACAATTTTGCAGCAGTAAAATTCCAAAACAATCTGAAGTGAGCATCATATCAGCGTCCATGCCTCAAAGGGACTCGTCCAAAACAGCTCAGACTCGGCAATTTTAGTTTATTTTACACTACATTGCGGAATGTTAAATCAAATTACACAATTTTACCGTATTGCCTTTAGTCACCCTTAAATCATTTGTCAATGTAGACATTAAATGAAAGGTGATCAAAGAAAAAAAAAAGCAACACTTGTTTTACCGTCTTCTTCACATCATCTGATTGCAGTCCAACGTATTTGTTATGCTTCGTGTACACAGGAAGTCACTAAGAAATTATAAAAGCGAAAACATGAATGAACAATAAACAAAATGAAGTTCAAAAAGGATTCTTGGAACTGAAATATCAGCGAGTTCTCCACAAATCATCATGATATTAAACAAAGTGATATCAATACATCGCCCAGCCCTCGCGAACTTTACTCCTGACTTCACAGAAGGGAAAAAAAAATCTAAGAACAAACTCTTACACTGAAGTCCGAGAGAAAAGAATGAGACACCTCAGGCTTATCTCAAGCCCCGTTCCCAGAGGGTCATAAAAGCTTAAATTAGTACATAAGGCCATTCTTATTAGACCGACTTCCTTCACAACACTAAACACAAAGATAAGAGCGAGAATCTGAACAAGGTCGCGCACGCGGGAAACAAAACGAACACGTCGAAGACAAGATTTTCTAATCGTCGCAGATTTAAGTGAGTTCCCGTGTGAGACGCTCGCTAGTACTGTAAACAGGGACGTAAACCATGTATCTTATCACGCTATTTAGTTCAGTTGTTTTCAGTACAAGATGCGTAGACCTCAGTGTTTAGCTCTTATTTGCTTCTGTATGGTTTAGGATCTAGCCTGCATTTTAAACCTACTGTTCTGTTCTTGCACACTTTAGTACAGTAGGTTCCATTTGGGATTTAGCTTTAAACAACAAATAAAGTACAGGGGGTTTTTTGGCACACACAATAAGTCACTTACACACTGTTTATCCAGTAATATGCAGTCTGGGAAGAAGACTAGTCAGTTTTGACAGACTATTTGGTACAGCAGCGTGTAGATTGGACCGGAACAGTGATAACACGCTATTTTGGCATGCTTCTTAGTACATCTTAGTGCATTTACAGATAGATCTAATGTGTTTAGTTAATACACTATTTAGTATAGTAGGATAAAGTGTGAAATATTTTGAGTGTAATACGGTGGTGTGAGACACAGCACTGTAACCTAACACACTATTTAGTACAGTAGTATACAGTGTAGGACAGAGTCCATGTATTTTGACTAATCAGTGTACTGTAACCTAACACACTATTTAGTACAGTAGTATACAGTACGGTACAGAGACCATGTATTTTGACTAATCAGTGTACTGTAACCTAACACACTATTTAGTACAGTAGTATACAGTGTAGGACAGAGTCCATGGACTGAAGTGAGCAGTTGTACACCAGGTACTTGTGGTACTTGTGGTACTTGTGGTACTCACCGCTCTCCATCTCGCTGCCCTTGTTCTTGGCGGTGGGCGCGTTGCCCATGACTGCAGGCCGGGGGTCAGGAAGGAAGGAAGGAAGGAAAGGAAGGACGGAGATCCCTCAGTTCGGCTCTTCTCACACCTCAGATCTCTGATTCCGAATCAACATACGAGTCGATTCCTGATTTCCAGCGCGCGCACTAGCTTGTCTCAGCTAGCTATTTATAACCATAACGCAGAGACCCGCTCATTCAGCGTAAATAAAACACTCAATCGGTCAATCAGTAAGTTCGTTAGTTAGTTACCCACTCAGTCAATTAGTTATGCTAGTCAGTTATGCTAGTTAGCCTGTGGTTGTCAGCTAGCTAGCTAGCGAACAAGCGCTAGCCAGCAAAGCAAAACAGGCTACAAACAGCGCGTGCGGTGTCTCCAGTGTCCCTCGGTTACAGTCCAATCCGTTGAGGACGCTTCATTACAGTCTTCCTCTTTTCTGTCCTTTTCCTCTCAGATCCTCTCTGAACCGAGGCTTATTCCGCGACACACACACACACACTCACTCACTCTCACACACACACACACACACACACAGTCACTCACTCACACACACAGTCAGTCACTCACTCACACACACACACACACACACCTGAGATATTGATATTTATTTTTTTTTTAGCCAAAGATCCGTCAGTTCTCCTTACAAATCTTCAGCTGAACTTTGTCCAGCTACATTCGGCATCGATTACGGCTCGGAGCTACGCGTTACTTGCTCTCATTATTCGACAGTAAGAGACCACCATTAACGTTAATCCTCCTTCCCACAGCCTGAGGGAACTCCTGCTCCGATAGAGCCCGCCTCCGGACGCGCGCGATTGATCGACACGACCGTTGCGTTGGACAAATCCCTGGCTCTGATTGGACGTTCCGACTGACCGTCATGAGCAGGAGTCGCCCTGATTCGTCAACTGATGTCTGTCTGTAGTTTGTATCCCGCCTTCTCACACACGATCTGATAAATAGCCGTCAGTTATTGTGTTTTAGTGTTTTTATTTAGGATTAACATCAGAGTTTCGTTTGGGCGCTTTTTAGAGCACATCCCCGTCTAACAAAACAGACAGACAGACAGACAGACAGACATTTTGTAATCCACGATGGCAGATGACAATCACAGAGGTTTTTAGTGAACGGCTCGAGCCCCTCCCGCGACGCTAACACGTGATTGGCTGCGTGACGTCAACACGTGCTATTTTTAGAAAGTTGGTCAGAATTTGCGGCACTCGGACAGCCTGCGTCTAGAATATTAACACTGTGCTGTGCAAGACTCACACACACACAGACACACACACACACACACCCACAGACACACACACACACACACAGGTCGAGTGATGCAGGCATGCTTCTTAGACGCGGGATGGCATGGGGTGGCATATGGTGGCATTGGGTGATATGGGGTGGCATAGGTTGGCATGGGGTGGCTTATGGTGGCATAGGGTGACATATGGTGGCATAGTGTGGCAAATGGTGACATGGGGTGGCACCTCAAACTTCTTAGTCGCATTTGCACAATTTGATTTGTGTGATCATATACTGACATTACTGTGATGTCACAGTTCATAAATATCTACCAATGTTATTATATGATAATAATAACATCAACAATAATAATAACAGCATCAACAGCCACTCAACAGTTTTAATAATGATCATTCTTAAAGCTATACAGCGCAATAATCATTATAAATAATAATGTTTAGAACAAAAACAACAATAGTGTAAAAAAGTAATAATGCATTTTACAAAATAATACTTTTAATACTAATTAATAGCTTTACAGTGTTTACATTTTTATTATTATGGGATTTCCCAGGTCCTGAGGTCTGTAAACAAATCTCAGCAATAATAAACAAAACTGAACGAACAACAAAACCAATATTTACATATGAGGTAATGTTAAATTTTACTAAGATTTACAGTGTATTAAAATCATCTCTGAACTACATACAATAATATGAACAGCAATATTTATTGTAGCAACAGCAGCACATAAATAATAAGAAGCTTAATTTATATAGAAGATTCCTGTAATATTTAAAGTGTATTAAAATCAACAACAACAACAACAACAACAACAACAACAACACATTCAAGATTCAAGATTTTTATTGGTCACATACACAATTATATAGAGCATGTATAACTAGCAGTGAAATGTGAATCAGGTCCGCTCCATGGACAGTGCAATTATTAAAAAAAATACAACACAGAGTGAAATAAAAGTAAACAATAAAAATATAAGAATAAAATATAAATGATGTATACTGTGTAATTAAATATAGAATGAAAAATATTGTGCATGAAGGTAAACTGTAGTCTTAAATATTAAGATACACAGGAATGAGCAAGAGGCAAATGTGCAAACAGGTTGACGCTTACAGTATGTCAGTGTGAGGTGGTCAACGAAGAGCGACCTGGACGGCGACCGGACACAGCGACGCCATCTTGAATTCTTCATTTAAATGAAATCAACAATAATAAATAACAATGTAATAAACAAATATTTAAGGTGTAAAATATGATAGTTTTATTTATATTGCACCGTACAAAAAAACTCAACATAACACTTATTAACAAGAAAGTCAATACTAATGAATTTATGAATGATTTTATTAACGATGTAATTAATTATTACTGTATTATTAGTAATAATAAGCTCAAGTGATATGCAGCCTTTATTAAACTTAAGCTTGATTTGTGTTTCAACAGTAAACATCTGATAAATACGAACAAATGAGTAACAAATAAACAAATAATAATCTGATATGAGAGCGAGAGAGGAAGGAGAGGAAGAGAGAGTTACGATCAAACCCGTAAGTCGTTCAGTCATTAGGAGGAACAAACCTGTCTGAGAGGCGTGAGCTGAGCTGCTGAGCTTTATTTAAAGAATGCAATATGTCACAGCCCTGATAACACACTCTGCTTTGTTCAGAGAGATGAAAACAAACAAACAAGCAAAAAAAACAACCTGATGTTGGGTTGGACTGAGAGACGTAGAATGGAAGAGATGTTTATTTTGAGAAACAAACATTATGAGTAATGTTTGTCGCATTAAATCTGATAAGGTGGCATTGAAGTGTGCAATCTGCATTTAAGTAGCAACGTATGCACGGAGTTTATAATCAACTTGATGATCGGGAAAAACAGAGAGAGAGAGACAGAGACAGGAAGAGAGAGAGGGAGAAAGGGAAGAAGAGAGAGAGAGAGAGAGAGGGAGAAAGAAAGAGAGAGAGGGAGGAAGAGAGAAAGAGAGAGAGGGAGGAAGAGAGAGACACAGAGGGAGGAAGAGAGAGAGAGAGGGAAGAAAAGAAAGACAGAGAGAGGGAGAGAGAGAGATAGACAAAGACAGAGACAGAGGGAGGAAGAGAGAGGGAGAGAGAGAGGGAGAGAGAGAGACAGAGGGAGGAAGAGAGAGCGAGAGAGGGAGGGAGGGAGAGAGAGAGAGGGGGACAGAGGGAAGAAGCGAGACAGAGAGAGAGAGAGAGGAAGAGAGGGGGGAGAAAGAGAGACAGAGGGAAGAAGAGAGATAGAGGGAGAGAGAGGGAGGAAGAGAGAGAGAGACAGACAGACAGAGGGAAGAAGAGAGACGGAGAGAGAGGGAGGAAGAGAGGGGGGAGGGAGAGAGAGAGAAATATAGATAGATGTATAATTTTGAGGTAGAACATCATGTGTAAATCCGGTCCGCTACGTTTTCACCAAATGTAAAGTAATTAAAAGGTCAAAATAATAATAAGTCTGGAGGGTTTCATGCTGATTCAACAGGATTTGGGAATAAAAGTGACATTACAGCATTTTAACAGATAAAAATGAAAAAACACAAACAAAAAAACAAAAACACCTGCACCCACAAACCTATAACCACCAGGAGCTACTAGAAAACAGGTGAGTTAATAGTTAGATTCATTTCTAAACCGTAGCATGCTGTAATGATGACACTCAAACACAATTTTATTTACATGATTAAATAAAACAGGTGTATTAAAGGTTTGGCCCCAAAAAAATAAAAACACAAACAAACCCTGAGGCTTATTAATGCAAAAATTCAGAACAAAGACGAATCGGATGAAAGCAGAATCAAATCCGCAGCGCTTTGAGGATTTCTCATCGCCGATGCAACAACACACCTCGTCGCCTAGCAACAGGACCCAAAATGGTGTGACGGCCGTGTGTGTGTGTGTGTGTGTGATCCAAACGCTGTGGATTTTTTATGAATGAAAAGGGGGAAAAAACAGCTGCGTGATGAAAAGAAAAAAAAAAGTCAAAGAAAAACACAGTCAGTGCAACCATGACGTAACAAAAGATATTTATTTATTTGGAGAGCCAGAATACAAACAGAAGTAAACACATATATACAGTATTGTACAATCCCACCTGCACGCTTAAACGTAATTAATCTGGAAAAATGCTGCTTGTAGAATATTCCTAACGTTTACCAATCCATATCTGACTTCAGAGATTATGAACCTCCTGAAAATATCAAAACAAATCCGGAGAAAAAAAAAAAAAAAGAACCAAAAAAAATTCGTTCCTTTCGTTTGTCCGTGCTCGTCGGCAAGTCTGCTCCGTGGTTCTGGGGTGTACAAGATCTTAAAGGGGAAGGCGGCTCCTTAACAGGTGCGTCTGAGGATCTACAAGCAGTCCATGGAGTTGTCCGGCATCAGCCCGAGCGGAGGAGCTTTCCCCGGAAGACACGACGGAGGCAGCATCACGTTCGGAGACGGGTCCACGTTCTCAGAGTCCTCCATCTTCTCAGAACAGCCCTCCCAGTTGATGTGGAATCGGGTTACACGTGGGTTCGACGCCAGAATGTTTCTCTGGAGCTGAGGGGAAGAAAAATACAATAACAATCACTTTAAATTCATTAAACAAAAAAAAAAAAACTTTTCATCGACCTGGATGTCAGTGAGAATTTACATCATATTTAAACGTTCAAGAGACAAGAATCAACAGTTTATTTCTAAATCTAGGTTCACACATACAGAGACTCGCAACGACAGAGCAACTGGACATTTTCAGCAACAACTGCTGCTTTTAGGCAACACAAGCGTCAGTGAGCCATGGCGATGGGATGTGGGCGTGTCCGGCGACACGACCAAGGTAAACTTCATGCAAATATGGCGTGACTCGTTGCGGTGACTTCCAGACGATGTGACGAGGCAGATGAGGACATGATCTGTGTCAAATGAGAAGCGGCAAGAAAACTGATAGGTTGTCTGGAAACTTAGCTGTGAAACTCACTGCTTAAAGTTATCACCATGGCAACCAGTAGTACTGTAGGAATGCCTACTGATGACTCCGTAGTAGAGACTGGAGACTTGCAGTGAATGTGTGTGTGTGTGAGTGTGTGTGTGTGTGTGTGTGTGTGTGTGTGGCCCTAAAACATTTTGAGTTGTGGATTTGCTAGAGCATGATGGCAATCACAACGACGACAGGAAAAGCACTATTCGGATGGGATTAGTTTTACAGGGGGTCGTTAGAGAAATTTCAGTTTCACAGACGTACTTTGTGATTTTAATCCCGTCCGAATCTGCCGTGTCTGTCTTTTTCTCACACGACCTGTGTAAAAATCCCAGACCAAATTACTTACTGTTTTTCAGCAAAATCTGTTTTTTTTCCAAAACGCGTTTTCTTGTCTGTTTTGGTCAACGTGAACTACCGTATTAACCCTAGCGCACGATATTCAAGTTTCTGCTTTCTGCACACCAATAATGGGTGTAAATGTGTTTGTTACCCTGAGAAGAAATAAAAAAAATGAAATCAACAAGAAGAGCCAAATCACGTAAATT
>NC_083480.1:15942603-15977603 GCF_030014155.1 Tachysurus vachellii | reverse complement strand
TTGATTTATTTATTTTAACCAAAAGCTATGTGTGAAACAATGTTTTTTTCTCTCTAACAAAAAATATAATAGCCAATTCCGGAAATGCATTAAATGTATGAAATCTTGTGCATCCATTTGTCCACAGAAACAGTCACGTGTCCAAAGTCACACCTGTCTCACTTATCATATAAACTCACTTATCATATAAAAGGTTCAAATGTCTTATAACTTTTTGTCATTCTTAATATTCTGACCTTGCTAAGATTTACGAAGAATCTTCTATACGGAAAATAGAAAAGGAGATTTGTGCTGCTGTTGCTGTTGCGCAGTATATAGAGTTTGTTTTCTACATATTTGTGATTTCAGGCATTCTCTGTGGGGATTAGAGTTTATCCTCCATAGTTACTGGGGTCCTACTAAATACTGGATTTTTACAGTTCTGAACATTCCAGCCTTTTCCCAGTTTGTACTAAATGTTGTTTGTTCATATCTATATTTTGTATCTTGTACGTTAATCTTTTGCCCCAGAACGACAACAGCAGCTCTCTCTTCTGCCGTCTTTGTTCGACAGTATTTACAGGTGTAATAACTTCCACAAATCTAATAAAAAGAATGAATGTCACAGACCCCCAGGATTGTGTCTCACGGATTCATAAGAGCTCCAGCTTTGAGAAAAATGTGTGTGTGTGTGTGTGTGTGTGTGTGTGTGTGTGTGTAATATGAAAGTAAAACACAGCTTTGGACACAACATATAAAACAGTAAACATCATTGTTAGCTGTTATATCATGCTAATGTTGCTCTGTGGCTTTGCATGTTCTCCACATCTCACTGTAGGATTTCTCTGCTTTAAAAACACCAGGGATAAATATATTAGATTGGTATCCAGTCTGGGGGTAAATTTTCCTGCCTTAGATAACAGGATAGACATGGAATCCATGCCGCAACCCTGACAGGAATATTAAGGTGGAAATATAACTGTAGTGCTTTACAAATGTAAATTACAGCACACTGTATACACTACATGTCATGTATAACAGCTTCATGTTTTTATACTCAATATCTACTTAGGTTTATCTCAATAATCAAGGCAACCTTGCAAATATAAGTACTAAAGTAAATATGATTATTAAAGTTTGTACAAAAGAGTACTAAAAAAATAGAAAGTGAGAAAAATATCTATCTATCTATCTATCTATCTATCTATCTATCTATCTATCTATCTATCTATCTATCTAGCAGCTTAGCTTGCTTGCAAAAATCAGCTACTTAGCTAGGCTAATGTTACCTAGCAACCCTAGCTGTCATGACGCAGCTCAGAGAAAGGAAACCAAGTTATTGCTACTAATACAACATCATAGACAAGCTATTTTTTTATTACTGAATATTTATTCATTCATTTATTGAAGCTATAAGAGAGAAAGCTGAAAATCTACTAACTTACCATCTATTAGAGATACCCAACCTGTCCTGTGTTTTTGCCTCAACAAAACAGAAAACAAAACAACTCGAGTCGCCTTTGCTGCTTTGGAGAAATGGGTTTAGTGCCTATTTTACAGTAAAATGAGCAGTGGGAAGAGTTTAAAACACAGAAAAAAGGAAGAGAGAGATAAATGAGAGAGAGAGATTGTAGAAAAAATTCACTGTCATGAAGGGAATTACTCAAAAAAAAAAAAAAAAAAGAAAATATGACGTTCTGCCTCCATAATCAACAGCATATAAAGAAAACGTTAGGGCTTTGGTAGCTTCGTTAGCTAGGTTTTTTAGCTAGCTAATTAACTTGTGTTAATTCATATGTGTTTCTGAACACGTGTAAAACATTTACACATTATACAAGAGCCTATATTCTGAAGCAGCACTTTCTTATAAAAACGTCTTATTAATAGTTACTGATTAAATCTTGCTCAGCTTTCACTCTGGAAAACATCTAAAGATCTGGCTAGCTTGTCTGGCTCCCTCAGCTAGCTAACGGCTAATCTGTACACGTTTCTGCTGTGAGATGTCAATTTGATTATAAAATTTATAAAGGAAGATGATGAAGGCTTTATGTATGCACATACTGTGTATGAGATGGTATTCCATGATTAAGAACATTATTATTATTATTATTATTATTATTATTATTATTAGTAGTAGTAGTAGTAATAGTAGTAGTAGAATCATTTATTGATTAATTAAAATAAATACATTTTTCACTCTGTAATGGCAAACAAATATACAGTATATGAGTCTTTTTTTAATGCCTAAATTTTGTCTTATCGATTATTTTATAAAATAAATAAATAAATACATAAAAAAGGTTTATATGACAGTAGTAGGCAACATATTACATAACAAACAGACCATCAGTACCTCCAAGATAACACTGAGTTTATTTGCATCTAGTGGTTGCGTAGAAAAAATGCTTATTTTTTCAGGTTTTTATTTAATAAATTTGCAAAACAACGACTCTTGCAGAGATGTTTGTGACGAATATAAGTGAGTTGCACGACGTCACATGACCACTGTTCAGATTCTTCAAACCAGTTAATTTCATTATTTATAATTTAAAAATAACTAAATGCTTTTTTTTGTAAGCAAAAGTTTGTCAGACAAAATTTTCACCTTTGTTCAGTTCATTTATTTATTTATTTTAAATGAAGAAAAATTTACATTACATTTGTAGGCATCTTTGCCTAACAGCATTTCTTTGCTTGAGACTAAGTCAGAATACTGTAAGTGCAGCCAAGTAAAAGTAAAAATTACAGGTATGATTTATATGATTTATTTACATCTTTAAAAATGTGCCATTACAGTTAATCATTTTCACATGAGAGAGAGGATTAACAATATTGTGGAATGGCAGGAATTTTTTCAGCTCATGGAGTTTGAAGATTAACTGATTAACTGAGTGACCCACAGCGAGAGGGTTCAGTGCCAGACCTGAGAGAGAAATAAATGCTTTTCGTCTGTTTGAGAACTGAAACTTGGCTTTTGTGTGTTTTGAAATAAACATTGAGACGATGATACGATCAGAGGCGTGAGTCATTCACCTTGACATAAAAAGGTCCAAGGAATATAATGGAAATAAAGAACGGAGTTAAAAAAACAGAAGAAAACTGGGATGAATAAAATCTATTGTTCATTATGAGAGGAAGAAAAGATGGAATGGAGAAGGAGGAGGAGTAGGAAGTGGTGAGTATGTGGCTTTAGTGGGCAGGTGCATTTTTCAGACCTGAGCACAAAGGTCGTGTGTGTGTGTGTGTGTGTGTGTGTGTGTGTGTGATATCTGGTAGCTTAGAAAACTTTTTTTGTTTGTTTGTTTTATTTTCAAGTTATTTATTGCTTTTCATTACACTAAGGTTAGTAGGGTGGGGTGGAGGGGGGTAGTTGGAGAGGGGGAGGGTTCATATCTAGTTGAGGACCAAATCTCACCATAAGTAAAGGATTATCTGACAGTTCTGTGCTTGTAGGAACATTTGGCCAGCCCCCACATGGGAAACTACTTTTTTTTCTGCCATCAATCAATCAATCAATCAATCAATCAATCAATCAATCAATCAATCAATCAAAGAGACATATTGGGTAGATTTGGATAGTCTAATGGATTAGTATAATGGTATTGTATAATGGGTTAATACTAATAGCTATAGGTGTAATACTCAAAATGTGTAATACTCGACAGTGTGTGTGTGTGTGTGTGTGTGTGTTTTATATCTTGCTGTGCAACTGGAACGTTCTCACAAGGACTGTAAGACAAAGCGCTGTGTGTGTGTGTGTGTGTGTGTGGGTGTGTGTGTGTGTGTGTGTGTGTGCAGGTTGAGGCTCAGGTAGTACTGAAACTCGAGCCTGCACCATGTGATCAGCAGTGGGAATTTAAGAGGAAGACGGCGGAGGAGCGACGGCGGTAATAAAGGCTTGCTGAGTGATCTCGACATGGCCGTCAGTGCGTAACGGACTGTTTGTGTCTCCGCTCCGGACGAGAGAAGAAAAAGGGTTTCACCAAAATACTGGAAAAGGTGATTTAACGCTGAAAAAGAGCAGAAAATCGGGCGAGTTCCGGGCGCGCACTCACACCGCGCGTTAAGGTGAAGCGGAAGCGACCTGCGCTCTGGATACCTGGATGGAGCTCCGCGTCTGAATCAAAGGCCCGAGTGTGATCAGAGGGGGGAAAAGGTAAAGAATACGAACAGATCATCTACAACTCCAATCGAACCGTATTAGGATCCGTGTTAGTGCTTCATTCACCTCATTTACACAATAAAGCGTCAGAGCGCATGGACTGGATTAATCCCAGATACTGAAGTGCACTATGAAGTGTGCTAGTGGACACAGGTGACATTTATATGAGGCTCTGTCTGTCTGTCTATCTATCTATCTATCTATCTATCTATCTATCTATCTGTCTGTCTGTCTGTCTGTCTGTCTGTCTGTCTGTCTGTCTGTCTGTCTGTCTATCTGTCTGTCTGTCTGTCTGTCTGTCTATCTATCTGCCTGTCTATCTATCTATCTATCTATCTATCTATCTATCTATCTATCTATCTATCTATCTATCTATCTAGCTATCTGTCTGTCTGTCTATCTGCCTGTCTATCCATCTATCTATCTATCTATCTATCTATCTATCTATCTATCTATCTATCTATCTATCTGTCTGTCTGTCTGTCTGTCTGTCTGTCTGCCTGTCTATCTGTCTGTCTGTCTGTCTGTCTGTCTGTCTTCATAATGCATACAGTGCATAGAGTTGAGTGCATACATTTTCACACCCACCTCCTTCTGTTCTACAGACAGATGGACAGATGGAAAGGTATCACAGACATCACATCAAATGTTTCACTATCGTCTGCTTAACATAAACTATGTGACGTGTTTTTTAAGGATTGTCTAGTTTAAAACAAACGTTTCGTACCCCCCATTTTTCTGAGTGAGAAACAAGGAATATTTTCCCACTTTATCTGAATTACAGAAGTCCAAATCAACAAGCGGATTTCAGGACCGGTCTATAAAAGATTGTACGGTGTATGAGTATGGTACGGTATAACTGTTAGGGAAAATCTCAGAGCTCATCATTTTTTAAGATAACTTTTTTCGTATTTTATCATTACACCGTTTAGACATTTTAGTTATATCATAGAATGTAGTTCACGATAGTCTATAAATAACCATGTAAGACTAAACTAAACATTTTAGTTTACATAGATCTACACTGCTTTTATTATTATCCTTATCGTTCTTCTTCGTCTCACTATTATTATTGTTATTACAACTTTACACAATTAGTCCATTCATATCACGTGTGTTAATAAATACACCACTCTATAATAAAAAAAAAAACAAAAAAACTAAAACTCCTGGTCAAAAGCTACAAACGATAAATAAAAGGCCTACATTTATTGGTGTTTGGCATTTTTCGAACTTCTGAACTTTCAAGGTCGCTGTATACACACACAAAAATCAGGAAAACTAGAAGAAAGGAGAAAGTGTTTGGAGACAATACGTGTTTATATAAAGCTGACACTTTAAATGAGATTTTTTTTACTTTGTAATAGTTTTTCTGTCCCATAAAACCACGTTGTTCTTGTACTAGTAGCAGATATCACAAAGTGTTAGAGATCTGAATGAGCTGAATCGTCATGACACATCACGTAAACAAGGCAGATACACATTTTTAACCGAGGCGTGTGCTTCACTCCTACAGTTACAAGGAGATTAGAGCTGCCGCTGTGCTGATATTCACCTCATTCAGCATGGTTTTCCCCTCACTGCTGTCCTGAGCGTCCTGAGGCTCGGGGGCGTGTCCGAGGGCCGGAGTGTCGGCGCGTCAGAGGGTCCAGGCACACAGGAGCGCACCATGCTTCAGATGGGATTCACGACGAGCAGAGATCTGCTCCGGAATCTCAGAAACGGTGAGTCTGTACGGCAGGATATGAACGATCGAAACTCCCTTTCAGAAGTAAAGCTGTTTTTCTTTCACTTATAGGTGGTCTGATCAAGGGTACTTTTAGTATGCAGCTATTTCTTAGAGTACAAGCTTTTTTATTAAAAAAAAAAAAAGGAAGGAATATAACACGAGCTGTGCCAGGTACCGGGTGTACCGGGTGACCTTAACATCGTGACACACCTTTTACCGGGGTTATGTGTGTCATTTTTATCTAAGGCAAGTGTGAGCATGTCTGCTACTTTCAACAAGAAACAGTAAATTGGGAGGTAAGAACGTGCCGTTAAAGAGCAAAACAAGCAAACAAAGCCACGGGTGAAGTCTGAGGAGAACCTGCTCTGGAGTGTGTGTGTGTGTGTGTGTGTGTGTGTGTGTGTGTGTGTGATCGGTCTCCTGTGACGCTTTACGGTCAACAGCCCAAAGATGACAAGGCACAAAGAATGCAGTGTTCACGAGTACCACCCTAATCTACCACAGATGCACAAGAAACACGACTCACAAACCGAAAGCACTGTCCACCTTCTAATGTAGCCAAAAATAAAAATACAGAGAGAGAGAGAGAGAGAGAGAGAGAGAGCGAGAGAGAGAGAGAGAGCGAGAGAGAGAGAGAGATTCCAGAATCCAAATCCATTAATCATTCACACGAGTAAATAATCACCCCCTCAAGGATGAAAGTGCACAGAGATAACACCGAGTGAGTAACTCATGGGACAGGAGTGTACACTGAAAGCCGTTTTGAACTATATTTACGATCTGATGTTTAAGTACACAGAAGGCACTAAAAGTATTGGGGCCCTGCATGAGAATGTGTGCAAGAGATTTGAACACGATAAGAAACCATTTGCTTTAACAAAAAGGATTTTCTTAAGAGCTTAGTCAACTCTCTCTCTCTCTCTCTCTCTCTCTCTTTCCCATGTCAATCACAATGACTGTTATTAATCATTAATGTTTGTGAGCTCATGTAAACAAAAGAGTTCTCGGTGTGATACACTGCGTTGTAATGCAGCATGATCTCGTGACGAAGCACGTGTTATCCTTCACCCTCCCCAGGTTAGTGAGTTTGGTGAATTAGCAGGTGAACAAAGCTAGTTAGAGCTTCTAGTCTGTCTGAGTGTTCAGCTCTAGGAGTTCCAGATTTCTTCCATGATGGATGTTGTTAGAGTTCACTGTTCTCCTGAGAACATTCACAGCATTAGAAACGGTTTTATATCCTCGTCCTGATACGTATCTTGGAACAACTTGACCACGAAGGTCTACAGAGACCTCCGTGGACTTTACAGCTTGGTTTATGGTTTAATATGCTCTGTGAATTGTGGGATGTTTTACAGATACCTTTATAAATCATGTTTAATGGTGGAATTTGCCACAGTTAGTCAGTCAACATTTAAAAGCACACTGGATGGACATGAGCTAAGATCTGTACTACAGTGAAGTGTCCAAGAACTGAAGGGGTCTGAACACCTTCTGTATTCACTGTATACATGATTACATAAATAATATAAATTTGTAATAATAATTTGTATTTGAGGTAGGGCACAGTGGCTTAGTGGTTAGCACTTTCGCCTCACACCTCCAGGGTCGGGGTTCGATTCCCACCTCCACCTTGTGTGTGTGGAGTTTGCATGTTCTCCCCGTGCCTCGGGGGTTTCCTCCGGGTACTCCGGTTTCCTCCCCCAGTCCAAAGACATGCATGGTAGGTTGATTGGCATCTCTGGAAAATTGTCCGTAGTGTGTGATTGTGTGAGTGAATGAGAGTGTGTGAGTGTGCCCTGCGATGGGTTGGCACTCCGTCCAGGGTGTATCCTGCCTTGATGCCCGATGACGCCTGAGATAGGCACAGGCTCCCCGTGACCCGAGGTAGTTCAGATAAGCGGTAGAAGATGAATGAATGAATGAATGAATTTGTATTTGAGGTGTTAGACTACTGATCAGAAGGTTGCGAGTAACTCATGGCCACTCCTGGGCCCCTGAGCAAGGCCCTTAACACTCAATATCTCAGTTGTATAAATTAGATAAACGTAAGTCTCTCTGGAAAATGACGTTGTTTGTAATTATAGAATTAAATCTATATCAAGCTCATCATATTTCTTGTTTTTGTTTCATGGCAATTTTGTTTACTCATTATTGATAAGAAGGCGCCGACGTCTACAGCTAACACTGCACCGATCTGAGTCACGAAGTCCACTATCAGTTGTATCGAATATGTTTTATGGCGTTATAGTCTTTCTTTTCCTCAGTGATGTCGTAGTGACTCGCTTTTAAAGACAAGCATTCAAAACAACCCGTACGTTTACGTCATGAGTCATACGGTTGCCATGTAAACAGGAAGTATTAGTCACATCTCCACTTCCAGCTTATATGAAGTGAAACTGACTTCACCTGAAATCAGGTCAGATCCTTATCAAGAATAACGTCACGTTATGGAGTTTGTGTGTTTACAGCTTGCAGACAGAACGATGAGTCGTGTTTTGTCCGGTTTAGACACGAGTCATCTTTACGCTATTGTCTTGTGACATCATCCTGAAGGCAGCGACGTTCTGATCTGGTTCTCTGACCGAACTGATCCTATGTTACTGATTACTGCACATCACAGTAGATGTAGTAATGTATCATCAGTCCTGCTGAATTCTGGATTCTGATTGGTCAGAAAGTGTCAGTCAATTTCTCTGACAGTACGTCAGCTGCAAATGACAGGATTGGACCTAACCATTGTGCTCCTTCTTTAGTTACATGAAAAGCTGCTTGTTTGTCTTATCCACTTTAAGAAAGGTTTATAGCTGCTATAATATACAGTAAGTGATAGGAACTAAGTTGTTTCATGGACAAGATGGAAAGAAGTATGAAGTGTTATTTGTGACTCAAACAATTTGCATCATGATGTTGTTGGAAACTCTTTAACCATCTCAGCAGCTTGTGCATCATTATTTT
The DNA here is from genome assembly GCF_030014155.1 of Tachysurus vachellii. Classification (NCBI taxonomy): domain Eukaryota; kingdom Metazoa; phylum Chordata; class Actinopteri; order Siluriformes; family Bagridae; genus Tachysurus; species Tachysurus vachellii. The sequence goes on along the minus strand of NC_083480.1, from coordinate 15,968,778 downwards.
ATTAGAGCATCATGTTCAATTCCTTATCCTGCCTTTTCTTTTACAGAGAATGACACTACACAGGCTAACACCACTGACATCCCACGCCCTCCATCTCAGGTGAGTGCACACCTTTCGTTTTAGGAATCTTTGAGATCTGTACACACCTGCAATACAGATCTGGTAGAGATCTGTACACACCTGCAATACAGATCTGGTAGAGATCTGTACACACCTGTTATATACAGATCTCTACCTGATCTGTATATAACAGGTGTGTACAGAACTCTACCTGATCTGTATATAACAGGTGTGTACAGAATATACAGATCAGGTAGAGTTCTGTACACACCTGTAATACAGATCAGGTAGAGTTCTGTACACACCTGTAATACAGATCAGGTAGAGTTCTGTACACACCTGTTATATACAGATCAGGTAGAGTTCTGTACACACCTGTTATATACAGATCAGGTAGAGTTCTGTACACACCTGTAATACAGATCAGGTAGAGTTCTGTACACACCTGTTATATACAGATCAGGTAGAGTTCTGTACACACCTGTTATATACAGATCAGGTAGAGTTCTGTACACACCTGTAATACAGATCAGGTAGAGTTCTGTACACACCTGTTATATACAGATCAGGTAGAGTTCTGTACACACCTGTTATATACAGATCAGGTAGAGTTCTGTACACACCTGTTATATACAGATCAGGTAGAGTTCTGTACACACCTGTTATATACAGATCAGGTAGAGTTCTGTACACACCTGTAATACAGATCAGGTAGAGTTCTGTACACACCTGTTATATACAGATCAGGTAGAGTTCTGTACACACCTGTTATATACAGATCAGGTAGAGTTCTGTACACACCTGTTATATACAGATCAGGTAGAGTTCTGTACACACCTGCAATACAGATCAGGTAGAGTTCTGTACACACCTGTTATATACAGATCAGGTAGAGATCTGTACACACCTGTTATATACAGATCAGGTAGAGTTCTGTACACACCTGTTATATACAGATCAGGTAGAGTTCTGTACACACCTGTAATACAGATCAGGTAGAGTTCTGTACACACCTGTTATATACAGATCAGGTAGAGTTCTGTACACACCTGTTATATACAGATCAGGTAGAGTTCTGTACACACCTGTAATACAGATCAGGTAGAGTTCTGTACACACCTGTTATATACAGATCAGGTAGAGTTCTGTACACACCTGTTATATACAGATCAGATAGAGTTCTGTACACACCTGTTATATACAGATCAGGTAGAGATCTGTACACACCTGTTATATACAGATCAGGTAGAGTTCTGTACACACCTGTAATACAGATCAGGTAGAGTTCTGTACACACCTGTTATATACAGATCAGGTAGAGTCATTTTAAAGCGTATAAGTGTGTGTGGGAATTGGCAGATGACTAAATTTGGAGTAAATGAGAGGAAAACTGTTCCAACATTTTAACAAATCAAGATGTATGTGTTTTTTTTTTTCTTCAGGAAAACAAGATTGTGGAGATCGTCGTGCCAATAGTGGTAATACTAGTGCTCATACTGATAGGAGTGGTGGTCTTCCTGCTCTGCGTAGTGAGGAAGAAGAGGCAGACAGAGGGAACGTACCGGCCGAGCGCCGAGGAGCATACGGGCACACGCAGCGGTGAGGCACCCAACACCATCAAACTGCCCAAAGAGGAGAGACTCATTTAAAGACACTTGGACTCATGGAACATTTCACACAACGAGTCTTTCTAATGAATCATAGAAGCATACAGGTGTAGAACATAACGGCCGTTGAAGAGCATTCCTGCGGAACAGGAAAACACACCTGTCATTCTCTCCCGTGATGCACTACAGGGAAAAGAGCCGCAGCGAGACGTCGTCGAATCCACATCTCCACGGTTAATTGGACCGTGTACCAAACCTGAAATCCATGACCTGATCTTAACTTAACTAGAGCTTGGGGGTGCGATTACTTTTGAAGTAGCTGGACGTTTGTCTGCCTCTGCCCCAAGCAAGACTTTACTTGCTCTTGTTGGCCTGCTGCTGCTGCTGTATGCTGTAATTCAGACAGTTACTATATATATATATATTTTTAAAGATTTTATCAACGTTTATCCATAACGTTTTTTAAATGTTATTTTTAGGTTAGCTAAAACTTGAAACACTATGATTTTTCCAGCAGTGATTATTTAGGGTTATTGTTGCATCATCGCAAATGAGTCGCAAACCCGATTTTCCAGAAACGTCCCACAATCACATCGCACTTGTTTTAAATCAAACTCATGATGAATGTACTTGAATGGTGTTTGTAAATGTTTTTTTATGTCCAAAATTCAGTTAAAGCGTAAATGAACTTTTGGATTTGAATATGAGTTCGATTCATATGATGCTATGGTCACGACCACACAATGAAATCATGGCAATTAAAAATACAAACAAAACAACGAAGGCTTGATTTAACTCGTTTAAACATGAAAAATCTGAGAAATCGTGAGACTGAGAGGAAACAAACTCAGTGGAAGACATTTAGCATGGAGAAGTTCTACAGTTGTATGACTGTCTACAATGGCAAAGAACACAAATAATAAATTATAATTTAATAAAATCGACTGTCTCCGGATTTTGTATTTCCAGAACAAATCTGCTTGACATTTCTTCCCTTATATTAAATAATCCTGTCTAAATAAACAGCGTATAAATATACAAATATATACTGTACTCTCGCCATCCACTTTATTAGGAACACCTTTATTAGACCTGCGCAAACATAAGAATATGTCGTCAGCCAATCGTGTGGCAGCCGAGACCAGTCGGAGCTGATGGAAAGTCTACAGTAGAAAAGCATCTCATAATGATCAGCACATTGTACCTCGAGGTCTGTGCCTCATGCGCTTGACTGACAGGAGTGGACCATGATGTGGTTTTTCCAGATGTTTCGTGCGTTCTGAGATGCTTTTCTGTTCGTCAGGGTTGCAAAGAGTAATTATATGAGTTGCTATAGACTCCCTGTCATGCAGTTTAGGCTAATCAGTCTGGTCATTGTCCTCCGATCTCTCTCATCAACATGGTGTTATAACCTGCAGATGCTCAGCGCATACGATTTAAACTCTAGTGTTTGTCGTGTGTGGAAGATTTCTGAAAAACTCAAACCCGATGAGAACACGAACCGATGCTCTTGACCTGTATCTGCATGAGTTTATGCTGCTACTGTACGTGATTGGCTGATTCGACAACCGCGTAAATGTTCTGGTGTACAGATGTTCCTAATAAAGTGGATGGTGAGTGTAGATGGCAGTATAAATGTATAACGTAATACATTATAAATATATAATTTAATAAATGTGAAATCACAAGTGTTGCTTCACATCAGCCTTCAGCCTTTGTGGCCGGCCAGAGACTCGAACCCCCTTAACCCTAAGGTTGTGGGTTCGAGTCTTGGGCCGGCCACGACTGAGGTGCCCTTGAGCAAGGCACCGAACCCCTCAACTGCTCCCCGGGCGCCGCAGCATAAATGGCTGCCCACTGCTCTGGGTATGTGTTCACGGTGTGTGTGTGTGTGTGTGTGTGTTCACTGCTGTGTGTGTGCACGTTGGATGGGTTAAATGCAGAGAACAAATTCTGAGTATGGGTCACCGTACTTAGCCGTATGTCACGTCACGTCAGCCTTCAGAATAGAATGCTGTCCTGTCTTGGATTATTTTTCTTTAGCAGCACACCTCGTGTGCTTTATCGCGTTAGTTATACGGTTACGTTTAGCATCGATAAAGCATAACGTTTTTAAAGTTTGATGAAATATTAAACCGGTTTAATATGTATTAGGTAAGTTTATTAGTTTATTAATTATTTTTTTACTGGCAGTGTAGTGTTGCTGAAATCTAATGAATGTAACCTAAAGCGTCACAAGTCGATTTCTGGACCAACGTTGTGGTAAATAATACATTTTTTACAAAATAAAATAAACAAACAAACAAACAAACAAACAAACAAATAAATAAATAAAAGCAGCCGGTGGGAATTCCGTGATTCTGAATCTCTCTGTTTCTGTTCCACAGACATTCTTGAGCTTGGTTATAAAGAGCGAAGTCACGCAGCTCAGGACTGTCACAGGCTTCAGTGTTCCAGATGCTGATGAATGTGAGCATTGTTGTACGTAGTGGCTCAGTGCAGAAAAGAATTGGGACAGAGGACATTTAGACACAGGTAACATTTGGATACAGCTAAGGGATAGATATCAAGTCCCCGTGTGATGAAAGAACGAGGATGGGAGTGATGCCATGCGTCGAGCAAAAAAAAAAAAAAAAAGGGTTTGAAAAGGTTGGTGACGAATAAACGGGGAAGAGCAACTTATAAACGTCACAGCAGAAAGATTTGAATTTTGCTTTAACTGGATGTAAATGATGTGTTCATAGTCGTTTACTCAGTCAAATCATCGAGTCAAATTTGATACAAATACTCACATAGCTCATCCTATAAAAACTGGGTCTGTTCCCTGAGTAGTGAGAATGAAAATTAAATGCGTGAAAAGTTAATAATCTAAATAATCTTACCATAATTTGACAAGAAAAATGCAAAAGAAACAAACAAAAACAGTTCCTAGATTTTGGGCTTCTGAACATTAGATCTCTTGCACCCAAAGCACTTATTGTAAATGAAATCATCTCAAAAAATAGCCTTACTGCAGTCTGTCTTACTGAAACTCGGCTTAAACCAAATGATTACATCGGTTTAAATGAGTCTACCCCATCAGGATATATCTATAAGCATGAGCCTCGTCAGACTGGTCTTGGAGTTGGTGTCGCCGCTATTTTTAAGCCGCGTTCACACTGCAAGTCTTAATGTTCAATTCGGATATTTTGCTCAGATCTGATTTTTTTGTTTGGCTGTTCACATTACCTTTTAAAATGTGGCCTATATCAGATACCAGTGTGAACTGTTTGCTGTTTCGAACTGACCCGCATGCACAAACGAACAATAACAATGACGTCACACGCAGCACACCGTTGCGCTAAAGTTGGCGAGGTTATGGAGGAAGTAAACATTGTCGCTTTTCTTTCTAAATGTTTGTGTAACGGCAGCACAGAGACGCAGTGTTTTGAAAATTTTCGGATGTCGAGGGCAACTTTTGATTATTTGATCCATTTTGTAGGCGTAGTCACGTTTGTGTGCGTACACGTATAATTGTGACGAATGTCGATGTAGATTGACGTAAAAGTCGCATCGAATCCGCCTCGGTTTTCACACTGAGGCCACATTGGAAAAAATCAGATTTGGGTCTGATTCAGGACCACATATGGAAGTGGTCTGAATCTGATTTGAAAAAATCAGATCTGGGTTAGATTTGAGTGTTCACACTACTCCTGAAGAAGTCTGACCTGGTCACTTGACCCCAAAAAAATCAGCAAGTCGGCAAGTCGTGGCCTAACTGTTAGAGAGTTTGACTCCTAACCCTAAGGTTGTGGGTTCGAGTCTTGGGCCGGCCACGACTGAGGTGCCCTTAAGCAAGGCACCAAACTCCCCCAACTGCTCCCCGAGCGCCGCAGCATAAATGGCTGCCCACTGCTCCGGGTGTGTGTTCACGGTGTGTGTGTTCACGGTGTGTGTGTGTGTTCACTGCTGTGTGTGTGCACTTTGGATGGGTTAAATGCAGAGAACAAATTCTGAGTATGGGTCACCGTACTTAGCCGTTTGTCACGTCACTTAATCATACTCTAGATTTAATGATATCAGACGGAATAGTGATGTAAATGCCACTGATATAGATATCGTACCTCAAAGTGATGATATCACAGACCATTACATCTCACACTACCTGTAGAACAGACTAACCGTGTCTCACCACGTTATCGACTCGGTAGAGCCATCATTCTGACCACTAAAGTCAGAATCACAAATAACCTGAATGATCTGTCTCAACTTCTTACTGTACCCTTAGACACAAACGATCTAGATGTAATGACTAACAGCATAGCCGCTATCTTCACTAGCACATTAGACACTGTTGCCCCCATCTGATTAAAGAAGGTTACAGACAAATCACCTGCACCGTGGTATAATAGTCATATTCACACCTTCAAGAGAGCAACCTGTAACCTCGAGCGAAAGGGGCTAAAACGTACACTAGAAGTTTTTAGAACTGCCTACGAGGACGGTATGTCCAGCTATAGACAGGCACTAAAAGCTGCTACGGCTGAAAACCTGAGCAAACATAGAAATTAGCCAAAACGATCCCAGGTTCTTATTTAGCACAGTTGCTACGTAGATTAACAAAAAATATCTGATATCTGCAAACACCATTCCATCACATCCTTGTTTATGTTCCGTAAAGCTGCTTTGAGACAATGTTAATTGTTTAAAGAGCTATACAAATAAATTTCAATTTCAATTTGTATTTCATTCAGTTTCACCTCTAAGAGTCGTCTTCCAAACAACTCCCAAATGACTCATTGACTCCTAAATGACTCGTTGTTTCCAAACGACATTCTCACGTTTCAGAGCTAATCGTATGCATTTACCAGTTTTTCACTGGTTAAAAACAGTGAATGTTCCACTAGAGTGCTACAAAAAAAAAAACACAATAACGTGGTACAGGCTGCAGAGTAAAGAAAAATGTGATGACTTGCCCTAAAGTCTGCACATGGAAAAAAGGTGACATCATGGCCTCTGGGGTATAAAAACATGATGATTTGCCATCTAGGGAGCCATTGTGTGAGAGAAAACATAAGCAAGTGCTCTATAAAGTGCAGAAAATGTGATGAGGTGCAGTTTAAGGTGCTAGTATGTGCATAGTAAACACGATGAACTGCCCCCTAGGGTTCACTCTCAGTAGAGAATATACTGTATTATGCCTAATAGGCTGCTCTGATTTGTCAGGAAACATGATACAGTGCCTCATAGGGGTCTGTTCAGTTAAGAAAGCAGGATGAAGTGCCCAATAGGCTCCTCTAAATTCAGGAAAATGAGACGAAGAGCCCAATAGGTGCTCATACAGTATGTACCCGCTAGGTGCTTATATGTGCCCTCTCTCAGATTACCAAATCATTACCCTGAATGTTTGTGAGCTTGAATATATTATATTCTTGCTAAAGTCTGGTCACTTTTAAGCTCTGAATACATCACTGAATTGTGATTAAAAATGGCGTACTCTTAGTTCTGGTGTATTCTTATTTCTTGAAGCAGCAGAGAGCAATTTAAGACACACAGGAAAGCTATCTATGACCTCTTGGACATACATGAGCTCTCAGACCCTCACGAATACTGTAGCTAGTGTCACTTTGACTGAGAGATTATTCTCATTGCAGCAGATGACCGTGTCATCGGCCGGATACGAACTGATTCGGTGTGCAGCTCGAAGGGATGCAAACTCATTTTGGGGACATAATTAGACCTTTTGATCAGTACACTGACTTTCCATTCTGCTGGCTTATCTGACATCTTCATTTAGTATAAAGAAATGACTGAATTTCTGTCTGTGAGTCTGATATAAAAGACTTAGAACTCTGTTGGATTTCAGTGTGAGACGTGTTTTGAGTTCCCAGGGGGTCCGTTTCTTCTTACCAAACCTACCAGATCCATCCTCCCGCCCTACCCCTGGTTGGAGACTCTTCTCTTGGTGGTGCAGTTTGCTGTGGATGGAACCACTTGGAGACGATCACGCCATCTTTAATCAGTTAAAATCAGTCAGGTTTGTGCTCGGCTCTTCATCGGTGAACATTCGAAGACTTCGGCAATAAAAGAATTAGTGCTAAGTCTGTAATGAACTCAGAAAATGACCGTCTTGTTAGTTCCTCAGGAGCTCTTGGTTACACAATTCCACATGACTACAAACTGTTGTAGAAAGGACATTATTTACATTTTGCTGCTGATGAGGGACACTTGGAGCATCTCAGGGAGCAGAAATAGGTTTGATATCAACTTTTACCTTAAAAGCATTTGTTTGAAATGTTTTTTTTTTTGGAACCTTTCAATGAATATATCACCCCAATATTCTACTGAAAACTGAAATACTGATCATACACTACTAACTAAGTGCTGAGTGTCTTTTTTCATATAAGCTTCATATGAACCATCGCTGCGGAGTGAGACACGACGAAGACATCTAATGATCAACATGAACACGACAAAAACAGGAGCTGATTTCATCTGCATATACCTGTACACCATTGGTGTCTTACTGGTGTCTGGGTCATGTTAATGATGTGTACGTTGAGTTCTAAACCTGTTCAGATGATGATTAAAGAATTAAAGAACAGAAATCAAACAAAACAAGGCTGTTGGATGAAGAATTAGCCTTTATTCAGATCTAGACAGAAGTTAAGTTAATCACACATCTGAAGGCTTCACAATTGATATAACATCTTTACTTGTGAAAGCGGAGATAAAGCAGTGAACTCACAATGTACAAAAACACAAAGACAATTAAAAACAAAAGAAAATGTTACACAATTCACTGGAAACGCCACAGCTGTAAGGACCATCAGTGTGCATGGAGACGGGGAAATTTTGATGGATGTATCGTTGGCCGGGTGTGGCTTAGATTTAAGCAACCTCCTCTTCGCCCTCCTCTTCGAATTCGCCCTCCTCGGCGGTGGCGTCCTGGTACTGCTGGTACTCAGAGACCAGGTCGTTCATGTTGCTCTCGGCCTCGGTGAACTCCATCTCGTCCATGCCTTCTCCGGTGTACCAGTGCAGGAAAGCCTTGCGCCTGAACATAGCAGTGAACTGCTCGGAAATGCGCTTGAACAGCTCCTGGATTGCCGTGCTGTTGCCGATGAACGTGGCGGACATTTTGAGGCCACGTGGCGGGATGTCACACACGGCCGTCTTGACGTTGTTGGGTATCCACTCGACGAAGTAGCTGCTGTTTTTGTTCTGCACGTTGAGCATCTGCTCGTCGACTTCCTTCATGGACATGCGACCTCTGAAGACGGCGGCCACGGTGAGGTAGCGGCCGTGGCGCGGGTCGCAGGCTGCCATCATGTTCTTGGCGTCGAACATCTGCTGAGTCAGCTCGGGCACGGACAGAGAGCGGTACTGCTGACTCCCCCTGCTGGTGAGAGGCGCGAACCCGGGCATGAAGAAGTGAAGACGTGGGAAGGGCACCATGTTGACCGCCAGCTTGCGCAAGTCTGCGTTCAGCTGCCCGGGGAAACGCAGACAGGTCGTGACACCGCTCATGGTGGCCGAGACCAGGTGGTTCAGGTCTCCGTAAGTGGGCGTGGTTAATTTCAGCGTGCGGAAGCAGATGTCGTAAAGTGCCTCGTTGTCGATGCAGTAGGTCTCGTCGGTGTTCTCTACAAGCTGGTGCACAGACAGTGTGGCGTTGTAGGGCTCCACCACAGTGTCGGACACTTTGGGCGATGGCACCACGCTGAATGTGTTCATAATGCGGTCGGGATACTCCTCGCGGATTTTGCTAATGAGCAGCGTGCCCATGCCGGAGCCCGTTCCGCCTCCCAGAGAGTGAGTGAGCTGGAACCCTTGCAGGCAGTCGCAACTCTCCGCCTCCTTACGCACCACATCTAGCACAGAGTCGACAAGCTCCGCCCCCTCAGTGTAGTGGCCCTTTGCCCAGTTGTTTCCAGCACCACTTTGTCCTAACAATGAAAATAAGTACATTTTCTTTAGCTCGCTGAATAAATGTTTATTAGAGATTATCTATCTGTTTATCTATATAGACGTAAATTTGGAATATATAAAGTAGGTATTCAATCTAAACCCAGTTTAATCTTAAAACTAAAGGAGTGTATTATTGATGACATGCTTACGGTTAATATTAATCATTTTTGCTTTTTTGATTAATTATTTTTTTTAAACAAGCAAACTTTTCATTAAAATAGCTCATAGGTGTTTTTTTTCATTATTTTTCTATTATATACTATTTTGTGCACATAAACAAACAAACATAAACAAACAAACAAACAAATCGTTAGCACTGGATTTTAGAAACATAATATAGACCATTTTAAAAGATAATGTCACTGTTTAGAGGGTTATTTTTTAGAGGGTTATGTAATACACACAGAGCAGTAAGTAGTGTAAAAATATTATTTAACATTAATGGACATTATTTTTTTTTTCAAAAAGAAAAGAATGTCATCTTTCTTCGTCTTCTCACCAAATACAAAGTTGTCAGGTCTGAAGATCTGTCCGAAAGGGCCGGAGCGGACCGAGTCCATGGTTCCGGGTTCCAGATCCACAAGGATGGCACGGGGAACGTACTTCCCACCTGAACACAGGGAGACGTGGTAGTGTGTAAAAAATTGCAAACGCAAACAAATCACATCCATTACAGAGATTCTTACTGAAATATTACAATTTTGTATATATTCGATTTGGATCTATGTAGAAACGCGTCCTCCTAATTCTTCTTCTTATGTGTCTGCTATTAAAAGAAACTTTTGTGACATCTCGACACTGCCGATGAGAATCGCTTGTGTAGTGTTTAAAGTCGCTGCTCGTTATATCACAGTACCTGAAGCCTCATTGTAATAGACACTGATCCTGTCCAGCTGCAGGTCGCTGTCTCCGTGGTACGTCCCAGTCGGGTCGATGCCGTGTTCATCGCTGATCACCTCCCAGAACTGAGAGAGGAAAAATGTGGAGGAGAGACAGAAAGAGAAATGGGTGGAGACCAGAGGATAAAGGGAGAGAGAGAAAGTGAGAGAGAGAGAGAGAGAGAGAGAGAGAGAGAGAGAGAGAGAGAGAGAGAGAGAGAGGGAGACGAGAGAGAGAGAGAGAGAGAGAGAGAGAGAGAGAGAGAGAGAGAGAGAGAGAGAGAGAGAGAGAGAGAGAGAGAGAGAGAGAGAGAGAGAGAGAGAGAGAGAGAGAGAGAGAGAGAGAGAGAGAGAGAGAGAGAGAGAGAGAGAGAGAGAGAGAGAGAGAGAGAGAGAGAGAGAGAGAGAGAGAAGGGGGATGTCTCAGGCTAGAATTCACATGAACTCCGGATGGTACAAAAAGAACAAAGACGTAATTAACACAAGGGGTTGTTAAGTATTGTGTCATTTATCTAAAGCCTCACTGATTTGTATTACTGATGTCATCCAACTGCAGAGAAAAAAAACTCTGTTACGTCATCTGTTTATTCTGTATTACAAAAACAATCTGAGTGTTGTGAATGTTATTTTCAGTTTCTAAGTAAATAAATAAATGGGATGTAGATCAAATACAGATGGGACTTTTATTTTATATATATTATTATATATATAATATAAAAAGTGTGTGCTTTTGTGTGTGTGTGTGTGTGTGTGTGTAGGTATATATATATGTATATATGTGATGTAGGTGTAGATATATGGGCTAGGGTCATTGCTATGTATTAATGACGTCATCTCCTAGATCTCATTATGCAGCCAGTTGCAGAGCTTCAATCTAATTGAGAAAACGTGAGAAAAAATAAAAAGTAAATAAATAAACAAAATTAAATGCATAGACCAGTTTGCGATGGTGATGAGTTTGAAAAAAAACAAATAAATAAAAATCAACATATAAATAAATAAATAAATAAATAAATAAATCGGTTGTTTGGAGTTGAAATCAAAAACTGTCTCTGTTCAGCTGTAGACTTATAATATGGATTATATATATATATATATATATATATATATATATATATATATATATATATATATAACATGACGCTCTCCTGTCCAAATATATTGTTAACAACATTGTTGTATTGAATAAGAATGAATAAAAACAATGTAAAGATCACATTTGTTCAATGTCGGAAAAAGGCGACAGCGTCTCCAGGGGTCTCCGCCGCCCACATTCTCCTTCACAACACACAAACACAGCAGTTTCACTCATGCAAAACGATTGCAATCATCACATTTGTTTCACATATGCACGTTTTGTCTATCAAATCCATTGCACAAGCTGAAATCACTGCAAAATATCCGAAATGAACGTGAAAGCATCCTTCACTAGTCTCCCCCCCCCACCCCCACCCCCCACCAAAGAGAAGAACTTCGAGATGATTCCATCACACAACTCCGTGTTCTGCATGCGAGGTTTTTTATTTTTACATCTAACCTGTTTTTATTTACCTTTGCTCCGATCTGGTTGCCGCACTGTCCGGCTTGCAGGTGCACGATTTCGCGCATCTTTGCAGCTGACAGGAGTGAGGAAGAGGAGGAGAAGAAGAAGAAGAAGAAGAAGAAGAGGCGAGCGAAGTGATAACGCAGGAAAGAAGGAGACCGTTATTGCGTCTCTTCTCAGCAAGTCCACGCCCTGTTTGTCGAGCTCTTCCTCTCTACTGGGCCGAAATTCGTGGTGCAAGGTGACGTCATCACCATGGTAACCAAGCGCGGAGGAGAGAAGGAGGACCCTGAGCGCGTGGAGACACCGGATAGGATGCATCGGATCCGGAGACTGTAATGATGAAGAGGACAAAATGGAGGCTGTTTTTTTTTTTTTTTTTTTTTTTGGTTGTTTGTTTTTGTTTTTTTGTTTTTTTTTTCTTATAGGCAAAACATATAAGAATTGATCACTGATGCTGATGTTAGAAGTGAAAGTTAAAATCTAACCTCTGTCATGAAATAAAGTGAGTGCTGAGAACCGAAGCAGTGCTAGGACATTTCGCCTGACTGGGGCCAATCCTTGTGTTTGAGGGGCCACTGCCTTTAAGCCGTCGCAGTAATAAAAGAATCTAGATTTTGTTGACTCAGGATGACATTAATAACGCCGTCGTAAATAACGAACAAAATTAATTTAAGAGGCTGTAACCAAGCTGTGCTACAGAATTTACAGTCCGACACCTCAGATCGCTCGACCGTGTTTGAATTAATATTGTTAATATTCAGCTACATATAACACACACGATAGATGTCAAACTCACAATGGAAAAGGAAGAGGTTTGTTATTTCACATACATTTTTGATTTCAGATTACAGACCAGATTATTCACCCTGTAATCCACATTTCTCTGTCTCAGCCTTTACAATAGTCTACATGTAAACTAGTTCCCCCAAGATAATACAAACTTCAGCTAAACAGAATGCTGGGTTGTGTTTGTGGTTTCACACCGCACAATCTGCACCGTCAACAACCGGGATTGGATAAATACAGTGTGTGACTGCTTTAAATGACGTCTTGTCTCACACGTCTCGTCTCACACGTCTTGTCTCGCATTTGTTCATTTTGTCCTGAACAGACTTTTCGAACCATAACTTTACAAATAAAGCTAATTCCTCTTTGCTCCTTTTGAGGTATTTTCTGTCACTATTTGACATATATATATTTTTAAAAAGCTGCAAATACTGTTTACACAATATGGCACAAAGCACATGATATGGTTGTCTGTTGCTAAGCAACTAGCTGGAACACTCTAACAATGCGTCATTTTACACTGTACACCAGAGGTGGGAGTAAGTCACAAATGTGCAAGTCATGAATGTCAAGTCAAAGTAAAGTTAAGTCTTTTTTTTAATATTTGTCAAGCAAGTTTCAAGTCTCAAATTTGCGACTTAAGTCTGACTCGAGTCAAGTCGAGTCCCTCGTCTCTGAGCCATTTAACTCAAGTCCGAGTCAAGTCTCAAGTCATGAATGTCAAGTCAAAGTCAAGTCGAGTCTTTTTTAATATTTGTCAAGCAAGTCTCAAGTCTGACTCGAGTCAAGTCGAGTCCCTCGTCTCTGAGTCATTTAACTCAAGTCCGAGTCAAGTCTCAAGTCATGAATGTCAAGTCAAAGTCAAGTCGAGTCTTTTTTAATATTTGTCAAGCAAGTCTCAAGTCTCAAAAATGCGACTTACATCCGACTCGAGTCAAGTCATATGACTCGAGTCCCCCATCTCTGCTGTACATCTTCAGCACCACATTATGGAGTTAACACTATAAAAGCAATGATAATTCTGCTACAGATCAGGGTTTCATGACCTCAAGGAAAAAGCCACGCTAACCCCGTTTCTAAATTACATGTGTGAAATCTTCCTCTATCCAGGGTTAAAGTGGGGCTTAGAACCAAGATCATGATAAAGGACTTGTGTGATGTCAAATGTGCAATTGTTTCTCTTCAAACAAGACAACACACACAACTTGGACTTATTACATATATCGTATGAAAATCACACAATCGCACAACATCTGCAACATCTGCAAGTCCTACTGTTGTGCTGCAGATCTTTATTCATATATTCATTTAATATGGTTTTTATTTTTTTCTCTCTTTCCTACATGCATTTTTAAATTCTATTAAATCTCACCGCATGACATATGGTGTGTATGTGACAAATAACATTTGAATTTGAATACAAATATAGAAAAAATACAAAAAATACTCACTTTTCTGCTTGGTTTTATATTTCTCTGAGTCTGCATGAGATTAGAATCTGCCAAGAGAGCCATTCAAACCACACACTTCTTAGTGGCTTAGTGGTTAGCACGTTCGCCTCACACCTCCAGGGTTGGGGGTTCAATTCCCGCCTCCACCTTGTGTGTGTGGAGTTTGCATTTTCTCCCCGTGCCTCGGGGGTTTCCTCCGGGTACTCCGGTTTCCTTCCCCGGTCCAAAGACATGCATGGTAGGTTGATTGGCATCTCTGGAAAATTGTCCATAGTGTGTGAGTGCGTGAGTGAATGAGAGTGTGTGTGTGTGCCCTGCGATGGGTTGGCACTCCGTCCAGGGTGTATCCTGCCTTGATGCCCGATGACGCCTGAGATAAGCACAGGCTCCCCGTGACCCGAGGTAGTTCGGATAAGTGGTAGAAGATGAATGAGAGAGTGAGTGAGTGAGTGAGAGAGTGAGTGAGTGAGTGAGAGAGTGAGTGAGTGAGGTTTTTACAGCTTGTGCAGTAAACAATAGTTGTATATGATATGATATGATATGATGTGATAATTTATTCATCCTGAAATTAAATGTAGTTGCATTAGTTACAGCAACACTTGGAAACCATGAAAAGCCCCAACTATACGCTTTGTTTGTACTGTGACCTTCACATCACGCTGTGTATGATGTAATGCTTGGAGCCACAGAATTGTTCACTATTTATCACGAATCTAGACATTTTTGCTGTATAAAAGTATCAAATAAAAACATGATCATCCACGATCCTGACTTACTGCACTTTTGCGGTGATCACGATAAAACAAGAAAGAAATGATTTTATGACACATGGCGTCTTAGGACTTCCGTAGTACGAGACTTCCCTTCTACATTTAAATTCAAATCGCAATTTATTTCAAATATTTTTTATTGCAGAAAAATATCTTGATTTTACAATTTTCCCCCTCACCAACCTCCCAAACTACTATCTATATATAAAAAAATATATACAGTCGTATGCAAAAGTTTAGGAACCCCTGACAATTTCCATGATTTTCATTTATAAATATTTGGGTGTTTGGATCAGAATTTTTTTCATTTTGATCTATCAAATATCTGAAGGACAATAAAGTAATATTTCAGTAGTGAAATGAGGTTTATTGGATTAACAGAAAATGCGCATTATGCATCAAAACAAAATTAGACAGGTGCATAAATTTGGGCACCCCAACAGAAAAATCACATCAATATTTAGTAGAGCATCCTTTAGCAGAAATAACAGCCTCTAGACGCTTCCTATGGCCTGTAATGAGTGTCTGGATTCTGGATGAATGTATTTTGTATATTACTTTAGTGTCCTTCAGTTATTTGATAGATCAAAATTAAAAAATTTCTGATCCAAACACCCAAATATTTATAAATGAAAATCATGGAAATTATCAGGGGTTCCTAAACTTTTGCATACAACTGTTAATAAATCGTCAAAATACTGATATTATAGGACAGCTTTTTTTCTGGAAGCCTGTAATAACAAATTAAAAAATACCAAAATCAAATCAAATTCTTTCTGCTCTCTTCATCTCTGCATGTTTATCCTCTCTACCAGGACGGTCATTTTAGTTCATTTATTTTCCTTATTCTTTGGGCTTTCTTGTCTTTTTTTTTTCATCTCTACACTGTCCATATGAAAAGGAAGTGAAAATAAGAAATGAAGAAATGAACCCTACAGTCATCTAATCAGCAAACGCGCTCGTCTGTACACTCGTCTGTACACTCGTCTGTACACTCGTCTGTATACTCGTCTGTACACTCGTCTGTACACTCGTCTGTATACTCGTCCGTACACTCGTCCGTATACTCGTCCGTACACTCGTCTGTACACTCGTCTGTACACTCGTCTGTATACTCGTCCGTACACTCGTCTGTACACTCGTCTGTATACTCGTCCGTACACTCGTCTGTACACTCGTCCGTATACTCGTCTGTATACTCGTCCGTACACTCGTCCGTACACTCGTCCGTATACGCGTCCGTACACTCGTCCGTACACTCGTCCGTACACTCGTCCGTATACTCGTCCGTACACTCGTCCGTACACTCGTCTGTATACTCGTCCGTACACTCGTCTGTACACTCGTCTGTACACTCGTCTGTATACTCGTCTGTACACTCGTCCGTACACTCGTCCGTACACTCGTCTGTACACTCGTCTGTACACTCGTCTGTACACTCGTCCGTACACTCGTCCGTACACTCGTCTGTACACTCGTCTGTACACTCGTCTGTATACTCGTCTGTATACTCGTCTGTACACTCGTCTACTCAAGAGTCAAGTCAAGTCAAGTCAAGAAGCTTTTATTGTCATTTCAACCATATATAGCTGTTGCAGTACATAGTGAAATGAGACAACGTTTCTCCAGGATCAAGGTGCTACATAGAAACAAAGACAGGGCTAAAGACTTGTAAGTAGTCTTAGCCACATAAAGTGCAACTGTGCAACCTGGTGCAAACAGTGCAGGACAAGACAAACAAGACAGACAAGACAGTGCAGGACAAAAGACAGTGCAGGACTAAAGACAGTGCAGGACCAGACAGTGCAGGACAAGACAGTGCAGGACAATGACAGTGCAGACACAAGTTACAAGACAATACAAAAAGTACAAAAAATGCAGTACACAAAAGACAATAAATAGTAAACAGTCACAGAAACAGTCACAGAAACAGCGCCGACCGACCAGTGTTAATACTGTATGTGTTAATATAGTATGTGCGAGATGGCTGAGATATTGTCAAACTCTCAAACTCAAACTCTACGTTGATGTTATTCAACAGACGGACGGGTTAGTAGGTCGTTCTGCGAGGTTTAATCTCTAAATTAAGGCACGCTGACACATTTAACCAGAACTGGGACAATTTTGTGAAGCTGTTCAGAGGATTTCATCATCAGGGTTAAAACTAGAGCTACATTTCTGTCTGTTGTCATGATTCACACCCTGTTCAATTCTCCTACAACACAAAGACGACAGAAAAACCAAAAAAAAAGGGGATTTCCGCATTGATACTGTACCATAAAAGAACCATGTCTGCTTCCCCAGAAGAACCTTACACTACAAAGAGAACCTTTTTACTTATTGTCATAAAGAACATCATTGCTGTCTAAAGAAGGTTTTTTCCATGGATGTTAAAGGTTCTTCCTAGAACCAAAACCCCTTGACAAAGAGCCACTTAAGAACCTGAACAGGTTTAAATGAGTTCAAACCAAATTAAGTCAAAAACATGTGTGTGCAACTTTCTAAAAGGGAAATGTCATCGCACTAAAACACTTTCTGATGTTCGAGACTAATGAATTGTGCATTTGTTGGCAGTTTTTCCTTTATTTCTGAAGTAATATAAAAATACATTGTATGTATGTATTTTGAGTCTCTGTACACATTCATGCTGCTCAATATAAATGACCATTAAAACTGATGGCAAATTAATGATTAATGAGAAATGCAAACCTGCCCCATACTGGGCAACAAGATAGTTTCACATGAATCCACAGTCAAATTCACAGTCGAATCATCAAGAGACTTGAACTTCCTGTTTTGTGCCTCATGTGCTACTCCTCCCTCTCTGCTCTTCCTGAACATTCAAAAGCAGCTCAAAGGAGCTTTCCAAAACCTGCCGAGCGAGGCGAGCTCGCCCTGTCGTTGCAGACCCGCGTGCCGAAGGTGACAACACAACACGTTGGCTGCCAGTATGACAGAAGCGTCTCGGGTGTGACCATGTCGTCCAAGTTGCCCGAAGAGGACCTGACGTGTCCTGTGTGCTGTGACATCTTCACCGATCCTGTCCTGCTCTCATGCAGCCACAGCTTCTGCCGGTCCTGCCTGCAGAACTTTTGGGAGACCTCGGTTTCCCGGAGCTGCCCCATTTGCAGGAGGAAAGCCTCAAGAAAGGAGCCTCCAAGCAACCTGGCTTTGAGGAACCTGTGCGAGGCCTTTGTGGAAACCCAGAACTGGAGGTGTGAGAACGAGAAGAAGGCGGCGTGCCCGCAGCACGGCGAGAAGCTGAAGCTCTTCTGCATAGACGACCAACAGCCCATCTGCGTGGTGTGCCAAGCCTCGAGAATGCACAAGGGTCACGAGTGCGCTCCCACAGACGAGGCCGCTCTGGACTGTAAGGTACTGTTAGGACAGAGGCGCTTTGTGCTGCACTGCTCTGTTGCTACATTGTGTCTGAAAAAAAAAAAAAAAACGCTGCTCCAAAAGGATTTGGTGTGGTTGCTCGAGAGAATGTTGTTAATCAAGTCGAGTCTGACACAATCTCAGCGTGCTCTGGCGGTCGATTACGCGCCGAGGCATTCCAGCAGCACCTCGCCAGCTCACATCTGCGTTTTGTACCTTGCGAACTTGAACGTTCTTGAAGTAAATCCACTTGCACATGTGTTTGACTTAGAACTAGAAGGATTGCATTTTTAAACACATATTTTGGAAGCAGAAAATCTTGTTTCTGGAAGCAGCAGTCGGGGGTAAACCTGGTGCAACACACTGTATTACCTTCTAGATTAACATGGATTTTATCATTTAACTCTTTTTACCACAGACCTGTTTGTGTTGCGTCCGTGTTGATGAGCGAACGTCTTCCTCATGTCTCACTCCACAGTGGTGTTAATATAAAGCTCATATAAAAGTAGACACTCAGGACTTTGTAGAGTTTCATCAGGATTTGTTTTTATCTACAGAAATAGTTTATAGTAATAGTATATCTTTATATCTAGAGGTGATATATTCATAGAAAAGATCTAGAAAAACAAAAATGGTTCTTTTTTTTTGTATCTTCAGAGTAAATGTTGATATCAAACCCATTTCTGCTCTCTGAGACGCTCCGAGTGTTTGTTCGTCTAAAAAGCAGCTCAGATTTCTCTTTAACACTAAAATTCAGTGTAAGATCATCAACAGTGGGACAAACACACGTCTAAAACACACTGAAAGAACAACAGACCCCTGATTTATTTTAGATCAGACTCACAGACACAACATCAGATGTTTATTTATACTGACTAAACTGACTGGTGTAAAGGAAATCCAGTAACATGATAAAAAGGGTTCAATCCCTCTGTAGTACTAGTCAGTGTTGTTATGTAACGGAGTACAAATACTTCGTTACTGTACTTAAGTAGAAATTATGCGGAAATTTATGCCATCTTTTATGCGGAAAGCCGCAAAGACGGCAACCAAAAGCAGTGAAATGTCACTATTCTTATTACCAGAGTTGTAGCACAAACAAAATATTAATGCAAACAATCCATTCAATACTAAATAAAAATAACATTTATTGATTTGGTCTTTGTCTTGTGAATATTAGTTTATTAATGACTGCATTCATTGGACACACTGTTTGTAGAGAACGCACACATACATGAACTGATCTGATTCAAGACTGACATCATTACATCATGCATAAAATTTTGGTGTCCACTTTTGCCATTTAATAACACCATAACTTTTGGCTTACTATGTAGTTATATAATATATAATATAAAACTCTTCTTGTTTTAAATTCTCACTGAGGGCTAAAAACCCCCTAAAGATGAGACCCTAGAACCGCCCCTGATCTTATGTCTACAGAAAATCACTCAAATTTTACTTTTTACTTTTACTTCAAATACTTAAGTACATTAAATATCAGAAAATGACTTTTGATACTTAAGTACAGTAAATATCAGATACTTTAAGACTTTTACTTGAGTAATATTCTAAAAGGTGACTTTCACTTCTACCAAAGTCTTTTTCTAGTACGATACTTGTACTTTTACTCAAGTATTGCTTTCTACTACTTTATATACAGTAACACTGGTACTAGTGCATGCTGTGGGTGGCTCCGAACCTGGGGCTCTTCTCCTTAAAGTGTGAACATCTTAAAAATTGAAATACATTTTTCTTTGTATGAATTGTGCTTTCACTTTAATTCGCAAAATGTTTTCTGCTCCCATGTTTACAGGAACAACTCGTGTCTGCTCTGAAGACACTGAAAGACAAGCTGGATGTCGTGATGAAGCTCAAAATCACTTCAGCTATGACACTCGAGCATATCCAGGTAGTGTTTTATTAAATTGACATAAAAACAAAAAAAAAAATACAAATAAAACAAACTGAGATTCTGTGTGCTTTAGAGTCAGGCCCAGCTAATCGAGACTCAAATGAAACATCAGTTCATGATGCTTCACCGGTTTCTGCGTGAGGAAGAGGAGGCTCGGCTCGCCGCGCTAAAAGAGGAAGAGACGAAGAAGGTCCTTGCTGTAAAGAGAAGAGACGAAGAGCTGACGAACAGGATCTCTTCTCTCTCAGACATCATCAATCGCACGGAGCAGGAGATCGTTGCTGGCGATTTGAAGCTGCTGCAGGTATAAATATCTCCAACGTTTCCTCTGGAACTTTTCTTTCCCTGGAACAGGATAAAGATGTCTGAGATGTGTTGACCTGCTGCCAGGAGACTTATCTTCTGTAACTTGTGTTCAATGATTCAGTGTTCAATCCTGTTTTGTTTCCTTTCACAGAACTTCAGATCTGCCATGATGAGGTATGTGGACATTTCTGTGTAAAAAAAATAAATAAAATAATTCAGTGTTGTTTATTGAAATATTGTTGAATGTGTTTAGTGAAGGGGGGCACGGTGGCTTAGTGGTTAGCACGTTCGCCTCACACCGAGGGTTGGGGGTTCGATTCCCGCCTCCACCTTGTGTGTGTGGCGTTTGCATGTTCTCCCTGTGCCTCGGGGGTTTCCTCCGGGTACTCCGGTTTCCTCCCCCGGTCCAAAGACATGCATGGTAGGTTGATTGGCATCTCTGGAAAATTGTCCGTAGTGTGTGATTGTGTGAGTGAATGAGTGTGTGTGTGTGTGTGTGTGTGTGTGTGTGCCCTGCGATGGGTTGGCACACCGTCCAGGGTGTATCCTGCCTTGATGCCCGATGACGCCTGAGATAGGCACAGGCTTCCCGTGACCCGAGAGTAGTTGAATGAATGAATGACGGTAGGTTGATTGACATCTCTGGAAAATTGTCTGTAGTGTGTGATTGTGTGAGTGAATGAGTGTGTGTGTGTGTGCCCTGTGATGGGTTGGCACTCCGTCCAGGGTGTATCCTGCCTTGATGCCCGATGACGCCTGAGATAGGCACAGGCTCCCCGTGACCCGAGGTAGTTCGGATAAGCGGTAGAAGATGAATGAATGAATAATCAGGTTTGATTCATCCAGCTCAAAGTCCCACAATGCAATGCAGCTATCAGGCAGAGACTCGACAAGCTCGCTAGTGATCTGTAAACATGGCACAAAGGTTGAAACGTAGAGTTTGTAGAAATCAGCATGAAGCAGAAGAGCATTGTGGGAAGTGAAGGGTTAACTAAACTGTACCCAGACCACCATCAGACGACAGAAAGCTGATTTTACTAAACATTTTCTGCAGAACTCGGAGCTCGGCACCAAATCCAGAGGGGTTTTATGGGGCGTTAATAGACGAAGCCGAGCACCTGAGTAACCTGAAGTTCAGGGTCTGGGAGAAGATGCAGGAAGTTGCTCCTTACTGTAAGTACTGTAAGATCCACAACATGGCAGCCGGGGCGTGATGGAGGAAGCTGAATCGTCTCTAACGTTATTATTCACACCTGCAGTATATATACATGTAAAAGCTTGAGTTTTCTTCCACTTATAACACAGATGTATAACAACAATGTCATGTTTTATTGATTCAACAACAACATTTTGTTCTCTATAATAAAACGTTTATAGTTATTATTATTATTATTATTGTGTCCATAAAACAAGTTCCTGTTATATCTTATGTTATAGAACCAGTAATCCAGACCCCCCCCACCCACCAGCCCCCGTCTGTCTGTCTCTCTTCAGTCTGTGTTTCTCATTATATCTCACTGTCAATGTCTCTAGGTGTCTATCTCTTCTTCTCACTCTCACTCTATGTGTTTATCTCTGTCTGTCTGTCAGTCTGTCTGACTGTCTGTCTGTCAGTCTGTCTGTCTGTCTGTCTGTCAGTCTGTCTCTCTCTCTCTCTTTCTTTCTTTCTTTCTTTCTTTCTTTCTTTCTCTCTCTCTCTCTCTGTGTCTTTCTTTCTTTCTTTCTTTCTTTCTTTCTTTCTTTCTTTCTTTCTTTCTTTCTCTCTCTCTCTCTCTCTCTCTCTCTCTCTGTCTCTGTATCTCTCTTTCTTTCTTTCTTTCTTTCTCTCTCTCTCTCTCTCTCTCTCTCTCTCTCTCTCTCTCTCTCTCTCTCTCTCTCTTTCTCTGTATCTCTCTTTCTTTCTTTCTTTCTTTCTTTCTTTCTCTCTCTCCCTTTCTTTCTTTCTCTCTCTCTCTCTCTCTCTTTCTCTCTTTCTTTCTTTCTTTCTTTCTTTCTTTCTTTCTTTCTTTCTTTCTCTCTTTCTTTCTTTCTTTCTTTCTCTCTCTCTCTCTCTCTCTCTCTCTCTCTCTCTCTCTCTCTCTCTCTCTCTCTCTCTCTCTCTCTCTCTCTCTCTCTTCTCCTGCCTCTGTAGCTGTTCCAGTCTCACTCTCTCACTCTCTCTGTGTCTATTTCTCTCTTACCTCTCTCTGTCTGTCTGTCTGTCTGTCTGTCTGTCTGTGTCTGTGACTGTCTCTATATCTGTCTTGCTCTATCCCCCAAAACAAACCAAAACAAACCAAACCAAAACAAAACAAACCAAACCAAACCAAACCAAAACAAAACAAAACAAAACAAAACAAAACAAAACAAAACAAAACAAAACAAAACAAAACAAAACAAAACAAAACAAAAAACACTGTGACTAAAACACTGGAGACTCCTTCAGTAGATGTAAATTAAAGCTTGTGTAGAGAAACTTCACCTTATCAATGTTAACCTTAATGTTTTGGTCGATTAATTAACAACACACACGTATCTGATTTCCATTTATTTTTAATCAACATTAACTGGACGATTTGACTGAAAGAACTTACGTTGAAAAGCTAGTGCAGAGATATAAAAGGTGTCAAATTTAACATCCATCCCATCATCACAAGGCGAGGAGCCGAATCCCTTCCGTTCACGTGTGTGGAACATGAGTACAGAACACTGAAGTATTCTAGTAGTATTCTGATAAAAAGCACAAAAACAAGCCACAGTAAAATAAAGAATTTTTGGCTGCAACAATTACAAAAAATCTTTGAACATGAAGCAAACTAAGTATGTTTCAGTCATCAAACATGGCCGACCAGCATCTTATTTACGTTCTGAATCTTCATTCCTCACTCAGGTCCTGTGACTCTGGACCCGAACACAGTGCACCCTTGTCTCAGGCTGTCAGAAGACCTCAGCGGCGTCCATTACAGCAGCTCGGGTCGTCCTCTTCCCACCAATCCTGAGCGCTTCTGTGTGAGCGCGGAGGTCCTCGGCTCCACAGACATCTGCTCCGGGACGCACGCCTGGGAGGTGGAGCTGGGAGAGAGCGATGACTGGATCCTGGGTGTAGCCAGCGTGTCTGTTAAAAGGGACCTGGAGGTACCGGCACGCCCGGAGAACGGGTTCTGGACTCTGTGTATGCGGGATGGAGAGTACAGAGCCATGGAGTCTCCTGTTAAGACATTGAAGGTGGATAAGAAGCTGGAGAGAGTGCGAGTGGAGGTGGACTGGGACACAGGGGAGGTTTGTTTCTCTTGTCCTGATGATGGACAAATCCTGCACAGGTTCAAGCAGGTGTTCAAGGACAAGGTGGTGCCGTATTTCTACACACAGAGCGAAAAGCCTCTCAGGATTCTACCACAGCTGGTGATGATTTCAGTAAAGAACAACTGAGATTTATGGAATAAATGTGTTAACAGGAAGTAGATTATGCTTAGCATGCTGATATGAGGGACTGAGAAGAAGGTTATGAGATCAGTCCTCACCACTGAAAAGCTGCCAGTGTTGAACAAATCCTCACCTGCACTTTGGAGGTAAAGGTCAGACAATGAAAAAAGTTTTCTTCTTCCTGTTTACATCCTGTCTGACGACTCATTCACAAAATCGTACAAACCAGCGGCACTGAATCTTTAAAGTCGCCCAAAACACAAAGAAGGAATTTAGATTTTATGAATTTGTATGTGATTGTGAACACGCTGGCTTATTTACGATACCGCGGCATGTCCTCTGGTGCTCGTTGGCATATTAGAATCTGATTGGCCCTTGTATTTTATAACGTAATAACCCCTCAGCACTAATACATACTATATATTTCACTCAGATATTTAGCATCCTTTGAAGTATGAGATCACTTGTCTTCAGAAAACAGTTTATCCTGGTCAGGGTCCGGAGTCGTTCCTGGGAACGCTGGACGTGAGACGCGAATGCACCTGGGATGAGACGCTGGTCTGTTGTAGGGCATCATTCACTCACATTCACACCAAGAGCCTAGAGACACCTACACGTGTGCTTTTGCAATGTGAGAGGAAACTGGAGTAGTAATAATAATAATAATAATAATAATAATAATAATAATAATAATAATAATAGGGGGGCACGGTGGCTTAGTGGTTAGCACGTTCGACTCACACCTCCAGGGTTGGGGGTTCGATTCCCGCCTCCACCTTGTGTGTGTGGAGTTTGCATGTTCTCCCTGTGCCTCGGGGGTTTCCTCCGGGTACTCCGGTTTCCTCCCCCGGTCCAAAGACATGCATGGTAGGTTGATTGGCATCTCTGGAAAATTGTCCGTAGTGTGTGATTGTGTGAGTGAATGAGTGTGTGTGTGTGTGTGTGTGTGTGTGTGCCCTGCGATGGGTTGGCACGCCGTCCAGGGTGTATCCTGCCTTGATGCCCGATGATGCCTGAGATAGGCACAGGCTCCCCGTGACCCGAGAGTAGTTGAATGAATGAATGAATAATAATAATAATAATAATAATAATAATAATAATAATAATAATAATAATAATAATAATAATAATGTGATCATTGTGGAGCATGATTTTTTTTATACACACGTTTACTTACTAATAATAATATTTTTAATGTAAACATGTTTTTATTTTCTCACTGCTCCTGCACAGCTACTTGAATAAAAACAGTACAAGTTGTGTGTTTCAGATCTAATTTATTTGTCATTACATGATTTTTTTGAACGACTCAAATATATAAATATCACCCTGTGTCCGGAAACTGCGCATAAATATATAACACGTTATAGAGTAGGTTTATAGTTTACAAAACCTGACAACAGAACAGATTTGGATAATGATGGCTATGAGCATGTGTGACCACACGATGGCGCCAAAACTACAGAAATAAAACGGTTTAATCTCGGTCTTGTGTCTCAGATCATTAAATTGTGTTTGTTGAACAGTTTTGGGGTTAAAAGTTATTCAGTGGCTTGTAAATGCTAATGCGAGGAATTCTGGAATGTATTATAAAATATAAAATATAAATTGCACATGTAAGTTCTACACACAATTACTGGCACATGTATAGAGAAGGGGCCAAAAAACCCTCGAATTTTGATAAACAAACAAACAAATAAATAATTAGATTTTTTTAAAACTAAATTAATAAAAACAAAAGAAAAAATGAATTAATAAAAATGTTAATTAATTCCTGATTGATTGTTAATACCATAATTTAGAAAATGTGTAATAATTGAATAATTTATGAACAAAATAGAGTATAAATATATGATATATCCACCCATCCACCCAACCATCCATCCATCCATCCATCCATCCATCCATCCAGCAAACCACACAACAATCCACCCATTCATCCATCCATCCACCCATCCATCCATCCACCCATCCATCCATTCATCTGTCTATCCAGATTCTGTACCACTCTCCTTCACAGGGTGTCAGGGATAAGCTGAAGTCTATCCCAAGGGACTCGGGGCACAATATAGTCACACATCCATTCACTCACTATATACAATTTAGAAATGCCAATCATCCTACAA